>NW_026869754.1:300000-517379 GCF_905332965.1 Bombus pascuorum | reverse complement strand
TATACGTTAGTACGTAATAGCATATAACGTTATACGTTAGTACGTAATAGTATATAACGTTATACGTTAGTACGTAATATTATATAACGTTATACGTTAGTACGTAACAGTATATAACGTTATACGTTAGTACGTAATAGCATATAACGTTATACGTTATTACGTATTAGTATATAACGTTATACGATATTACGTATTAGTATATACCGTCATACGTTATTACGTAATAGTACATAACGTTATACGTTAGTACGTAATAGTATATAACGTTATACGTCATCAGGTAATACTATATTACGTTTCACGTTAGTACGTAATAGTATATAACGTTACACGTTATTACGTAATAGTATATAACGTTATACGTCATTACGTATTAGTTTATAACGTTATACGTTAGTACGTAATAGTATATAGCGTTATACGTTGTTACGTAATAATATATAACGTTATACGACATCAGGTAATACTATATAACGTCACACGTTAGTACGTAATAGTGTATAACGATATACGTTATTACGTATTTGTATATAACGTTATACGTTGTTACGTATTAGTATATAACGTTATACGTTATTACGTATTAGTATATAACGTTACACGTTAGCACCTATTAGTATATAACGTTATACGGCATCAGGTAATACTTTATAACGTTACACGTTAGTACGTAATAGTATATAACGTTATACGTTAGTACGTAATAGTATATAACATTATACGATATTACGTATTAGTATATAACGTTATACGATATTACGTATTAGTATATACCGTCATACGTTATTACGTAATAGTATATAACGTTATACGTTAGTACGTATTAGTTTTTAACGTTATACGTTAGTACTTAATAGTATATAACGTTATACGTCATCAGGTAATACTATATTACGTTACACGTTATTACGTAATAGTATATAACGTTATACGTCATCAGGTAATACTATATAACGTCACACGTTAGTACGTAATAGTATATAACGTTATACGTTATTACGTAATAGTATATAACGTTATACGTTAGTACGTATTAGTTTTTAACGTTATACGTTAGTACGTAATAGTATATAACGTTATACGTCATCAGGTAATACTATATTACGTTACACGTTAGTACGTAATAGTATATAACGTTACACGTTATTACGTAATAGTATATAACGTTATACGTCATTACGTATTAGTTTATAACGTTATACGTTAGTACGTAATAGTATATAGCGTTATACGTTATTACGTAATAATATATAACGTTATACGACCAGGTAATACTATATAACGTCACAAGTTAGTACGTAATAGTGTATAACGATATACGTTATTACGTATTTGTATATAACGTTATACGTTGTTACGTATTAGTATATAACGTTATACGTCATTACGTACTAGTATATAACGTTATACGTAAGTACGTAATAGTATATAACGTTATACGTTATTACGTAATAGCATATAACGTTATACGTCATTATGTAATAGTATATAACGTCATACGTCATTACGTATTATTATATAACGTTATACGTCATTACGTACTAGTATATAACGTTATACGTAAGTACGTAATAGTATATAACGTTATACGTTATTACGTAATAGCATATAACGTTATACGTCATTATGTAATAGTATATAACGTCATACGTCATTACGTATTATTATATAACGTTATACGTTAGTACGTAATAGTATATAACGTTATACGTTAGTACGTAATAGTATATAACGTTATACGTCATTACGTATTTGTATATAACGTTATACGTTGTTACGTATTAGTATATAACGTCATACGTCATTACGTACTATTATATAACGTTATACGTTAGTACGTAATAGTATATAACGTTATACGTTAGTACGTAACAGTATATAACGTTATACGTTAGTACGTAATAGTATATAACGTTATACGTTAGTACGTAATAGTATATAACGTTATACGTCATTACGTATTTGTATATAACGTTATACGTTGTTACGTATTAGTATATAACGTCATACGTCATTACGTACTATTATATAACGTTATACGTTAGTACGTAATAGTATATAACGTTATACGTTAGTACGTAATAGTATATAACGTTATACGTCATTACGTATTTGTATATAACGTTATACGTTGTTACGTATTAGTATATAACGTCATACGTCATTGCGTACTATTATATAACGTTATACGTTAGTACGTAATAGTATATAACGTTATACGTTAGTACGTAACAGTATATAACCTTATACGTTAGTACGTAATAGTATATAACGTTATACGTCATCAGGTAATACTATATAACGTTACACGTTAGTACGTAATAGAATATAACGTTATACGTTAGTACGTATTAGGATATGACGACATACGTCATTACGTAATACTATATAACGTTACACGATACTACGTATTAGTATATAACGTTATACGATATTACGTATTAGTATATACCGTCATACGTTATTACGTAATAGTATAAAACGTTATACGTTAGTACGTATTAGTTTTTAACGTTATACGTTAGTACTTAATAGTATATAACGTTATACGTCATCAGGTAATACTATATTACGTTATACGTTAGTACGTAATAGTATATAACGTTATACGTCATCAGGTAATACTATATAACGTTACACGTTATTACGTAATAGAATATAACGTTATACGTTAGTACGTAATAGGATATGACGACATACGTCATTACGTAATACTATATAACGTTACACGATACTACGTATTAGTATATAACGTTATACGATATTACGTATTAGTATATACCGTCATACGTTATTACGTAATAGTATAAAACGTTATACGTTAGTACGTATTAGTTTTTAACGTTATACGTTAGTACTTAATAGTATATAACGTTATACGTCATCAGGTAATACTATATTACGTTACACGTTATTACGTAATAGTATATAACGTTATACGTCATCAGGTAATACTATATTACGTTACACGTTATTACGTAATAGTATATAACGTTATACGTCATCAGGTAATACTATATAACGTCACACGTTAGTACGTAATAGTATATAACGTTATACGTTATTACGTAATAGTATATAACGTTATACGTTAGTACGTATTAGTTTTTAACGTTATACGTTAGTACGTAATAGTATATAGCGTTATAAGTTATTACGTAATAATATATAACGTTATACGACATCAGGTAATACTATATAACGTCACACGTTAGTACGTAATAGTGTATAACGATATACGTTATTACGTATTTGTATATAACGTTATACGTTGTTACGTATTAGTATATAACGTTATACGTTAGTACGTAATAGCATATAACGTTATACGATATTACGTATTAGTATATAACGTTATACGATATTACGTATTAGTATATACCGTCATACGTTATTACGTAATAGTATAAAACGTTATACGTTAGTACGTATTAGTTTTTAACGTTATACGTTAGTACTTAATAGTATATAACGTTATACGTCATCAGGTAATACTATATTACGTTACACGTTATTACGTAATAGTATATAACGTTATACGTCATCAGGTAATACTATATTACGTTACACGTTATTACGTAATAGTATATAACGTTATACGTCATCAGGTAATACTATATAACGTCACACGTTAGTACGTAATAGTATATAACGTTATACGTTATTACGTAATAGTATATAACGTTATACGTTAGTACGTATTAGTTTTTAACGTTATACGTTAGTACGTAATAGTATATAACGTTATACGTCATCAGGTAATACTATGTTACGTTACACGTTAGTACGTAATAGTATATAACGTTACACGTTATTACGTAATAGTATATAACGTTATACGTCATTACGTATTAGTTTATAACGTTATACGTTAGTACGTAATAGTATATAACGTTATACGTCATCAGGTAATACTATATTACGTTACACGTTAGTACGTAATAGTATATAACGTTATACGTCATTACGTATTAGTTTATAACGTTATACGTTAGTACGTAATAGTATATAACGTTATACGTCATCAGGTAATACTATATTACGTTACACGTTAGTACGTAATAGTATATAACGTTATACGTCATTACGTATTAGTTTATAACGTTATACGTTAGTACGTAATAGTATATAGCGTTATACGTTGTTACGTAATAATATATAACGTTATACGACATCCGGTAATACTATATAACGTCACACGTTAGTACGTAATAGTGTATAACGATATACGTTATTACGTATTTGTATATAACGTTATACGTTGTTACGTATTAGTATATAACGTTATACGTTATTACGTATTAGTATATAACGTTACACGTTAGCACCTATTAGTATATAACGTTATACGGCATCAGGTAATACTTTATAACGATACACGTTAGTACGTAATAGTATATAACGTTATACGTTAGTACGTAATAGTATATAACATTATACGATATTACGTATTAGTATATAACGTTATACGATATTACGTATTAGTATATACCGTCATACGTTATTACGTAATAGTATATAACGTTATACGTTAGTACGTATTAGTTTTTAACGTTATACGTTAGTACTTAATAGTATATAACGTTATACGTCATCAGGTAATACTATATTACGTTACACGTTATTACGTAATAGTATATAACGTTATACGTCATCAGGTAATACTATATAACGTCACACGTTAGCACGTAATAGTATATAACGTTATACGTTATTACGTAATAGTATATAACGTTATACGTTAGTACGTATTAGTTTTTAACGTTATACGTTAGTACGTAATAGTATATAACGTTATACGTCATCAGGTAATACTATATTACGTTACACGTTAGTACGTAATAGTATATAACGTTACACGTTATTACGTAATAGTATATAACGTTATACGTCATTACGTATTAGTTTATAACGTTATACGTTAGTACGTAATAGTATATAGCGTTATAGGTTATTACGTAATAATATATAACGTTATACGACCAGGTAATACTATATAACGTCACACGTTAGTACGTAATAGTGTATAACGATATACGTTATTACGTATTTGTATATAACGTTATACGTTGTTACGTATTAGTATATAACGTTATACGTCATTACGTACTAGTATATAACGTTATACGTAAGTACGTAATAGTATATAACGTTATACGTTATTACGTAATAGCATATAACGTTATACGTCATTACGTAATAGTATATAACGTCATACGTCATTACGTACTATTATATAACGTTATACGTTAGTACGTAATAGTATATAACGTTATACGTTAGTACGTAATAGTATATAACGTTATACGTCATTACGTATTTGTATATAACGTTATACGTTGTTACGTATTAGTATATAACGTCATACGTCATTTCGTACTATTATATAACGTTATACGTTAGTACGTAATAGTATATAACGTTATACGTTAGTACGTAACAGTATATAACGTTATACGTTAGTACGTAATAGTATATAACGTTATACGTCATCAGGTAATACTATATAACGTTACACGTTAGTACGTAATAGAATATAACGTTATACGTTAGTACGTAATAGGATATGACGATATACGTCATTACGTAATACTATATAACGTTACACGATACTACGTATTAGTATATAACGTTATACGATATTACGTATTAGTATATACCGTCATACGTTATTACGTAATAGTATAAAACGTTATACGTTAGTACGTATTAGTTTTTAACGTTATACGTTAGTACTTAATAGTATATAACGTTATACGTCATCAGGTAATACTATATTACGTTACACGTTATTACGTAATAGTATATAACGTTATACGTCATCAGGTAATACTATATTACGTTACACGTTATTACGTAATAGTATATAACGTTATACGTCATCAGGTAATACTATATAACGTCACACGTTAGTACGTAATAGTATATAACGTTATACGTTATTACGTAATAGTATATAACGTTATACGTTAGTACGTATTAGTTTTTAACGTTATACGTTAGTACGTAATAGTATATAGCGTTATAAGTTATTACGTAATAATATATAACGTTATACGACATCAGGTAATACTATATAACGTCACACGTTAGTACGTAATAGTGTATAACGATATACGTTATTACGTATTTGTATATAACGTTATACGTTGTTACGTATTAGTATATAACGTTATACGTCATTACGTACTAGTATATAACGTTATACGTGAGTACGTAATAGTATATAACGTTATACGTTAGTACGTAATAGTATATAACGTTATACGTCATTACGTATTAGTTTATAACGTTACACGTTAGTACGTAATAGTATATAGCGTTATACGTTATTACGTAATAATATATAACGTTAAACGTTAGCACGTATTAGTATATAACGTTATACGGCATCAGGTAATACTATATAACGTTACACGTTAGTACGTAATAGTATATAGCGTTATACGTCATTACGTAATAGTATATAACGTTACACGTTAGCACGTAATAGTATATAACGTTATACGGCATCTGGTAATACTATATAACGTTACACGTTAGTACCTAATAGTATATAACGTTATACGTTAGTAGGTAATAGTACATAACGTTATACGTTAGTACGTAATAGTATATAACGTTATACGACATCAGGTAATACTATATAACGTTATACGACATCAGGTAATACTATATAACGTTATTCGTTAGTACGTAATAGTGTATAACGATATACGTTGTTACGTATTAGTACATAACGTTATACGTTGTTACGTATTAGTATATAACGTTACACGTTAGTACGTAATAGTATATAACGTTATACGTTATTACGTATTAGTATATAACGTTACACGTTATTACGTAATAGTATATATCGTTATAAGTCATTACGTATTAGTTTATAACGTTCTACGTTAGTACGTAATAGTATATAGCGTTATACGTTATTACGTAATAATATATAACGTTATACGTCATCAGGTAATACTATATTGCGTTACACGTTATTACGTAATAGTATATAACGTTATACGTCATCAGGTAATACTATATAACGTTACACGTTAGTTCGTAATAGTATATAACGTTATACGTTAGTACGTAATAGGATATGACGATATACGTCATTACGTAATACTATATAACGTTACACGTTAGTACGTAATAGTATATAGCGTTATACGTCATTACGTAATAGTATATAACGTTACACGTTATTACGTAATAGTATATAACGTTATACGTCATCAGGTAATACTATATAACGTTACACGTTAGTTCGTAATAGTATATAACGTTACACGTTAGTACGTAATAGTATATAGCGTTATACGTCATTACGTAATAGTATATAACGTTACACGTTATTACGTAATAGCATATAACGTTATACGTCACTACGTATTAGTTTATAACGTTATATGTTAGTACGTTATAGAATATAACATTATACGTTAGTACGTAATAGTATATAACGCTATACGTTAGTACGTATTAGTTTATAACGTTATACGTTAGTACGTAATAGTATATAACGTTAAACGTCATAAGGTAATACTATATTACGTTACACGTTATTACGTAATAGTATATAACGTTATACGTTAGTACGTAATAGTATATAACGTTATACGTCATCAGGTAATACTATATTACGTTACACGTTAGTACGTAATAGTATATAACGTTACACGTTATTACGTAATAGTATATAACGTTATACGTCATTACGTATTAGTTTATAACGTTATACGTTAGTACGTAATAGTATATAGCGTTATACGTTATTACGTAATAATATATAACGTTATACGACATCAGGTAATACTATATAACGTCACACGTTAGTACGTAATAGTGTATAACGATATACGTTATTACGTATTTGTATATAACGTTATACGATATTACCTATTAGTATATAACGTTATACGATATTACGTATTAGTATATACCGTCATACGTTATTACGTAATAGTATATAACGTTATACGTTAGTACGTATTAGTTTTTAACGTTATACGTTAGTACTTAATAGTATATAACGTTATACGTCTTCAGGTAATACTATATTACGTTACACGTTATTACGTAATAGTATATAACGTTATACGTCATCAGGTAATACTATATAACGTCACACGTTAGTACGTAATAGTATATAACGTTATACGTTATTACGTAATAGTATATAACGTTATACGTTAGTACGTATTAGTTTTTAACGTTATACGTTAGTACGTAATAGTATATAACGTTATACGTCATCAGGTAATACTATATTACGTTACACGTTAGTACGTAATAGTATATAACGTTATACGTTAGTACGTAATAGTATATAACGTTATACGTTAGTACGTAACAGTATATAACGTTATACGTTAGTACGTAATAGCATATAACGTTATACGTTATTACGTAATAGTATATAACGTTATACGTCATTACGTATTTGTATATATCGTTATACGTTGTTACGTGTTAGTATATAACGTTATACGTCATTACGTACTATTATATAACGTTAGACGTTAGTACGTAATAGTATATAACGTTATACGTTAGTACGTAACAGTATATAACGTTATACGTTAGTACGTAATAGCATATAACGTTATACGTTATTACGTAATAGGATATAACGTTATACGTTATAAGGTAATACTATATTACGTTACACGTTAGTACGTAATAGTATATAACGTTACACGTTATTACGTAATAGTATATAACGTTATACGTCGTTACGTATTAGTTTATAACGTTATACGTTAGTACGTAATAGTATATAGCGTTATACGTTATTACGTAATAATATATAACGTTATACGACATCAGGTAATACTATATAACGTCACACGTTAGTACGTAATAGTGTATAACGATATACGTTATTACGTATTTGTATATAACGTTATACGATATTACCTATTAGTATATAACGTTATACGATATTACGTATTAGTATATACCGTCATACGTTATTACGTAATAGTATATAACGTTATACGTTAGTACGTATTAGTTTTTAAAGTTATACGTTAGTACTTAATAATATATAACGTTATACGTCATCAGGTAATACTATATTACGTTACACGTTATTACGTAATAGTATATAACGTTATACGTGATCAGGTAATACTATATAACGTCACACGTTAGTACGTAATAGTATATAACGTTATACGTTATTATGTAATAGTATATAACGTTATACGTTAGTACGTATTAGTTTTTAACGTTATACGTTAGTACGTAATAGTATATAACGTTATACGTCATCAGGTAATACTATATTACGTTACACGTTAGTACGTAATAGTATATAACGTTATACGTTAGTACGTAATAGTATATAACGTTATACGTTAGTACGTAACAGTATGTATATAACGTTATACGTTAGTACGTAATAGCATATAACGTTATACGTTATTACGTAATAGTATATAACGTTATACGTCATTACGTATTTGTATATATCGTTATACGTTGTTACGTATTAGTATATAACGTTATACGTCATTACGTACTATTATATAACGTTATACGTTATTACGTAATAGGATATAACGTTATACGTTATAAGGTAATACTCAATAACGTTACACGTTATTACGTAATAGTATATAACGTTATACGTCATTACGTATTAGTTTATAACGTTACGCGTTAGTACGTAATAGTATATAACGTTATACGTTAGTACGTAATAGGATATGACGTTATACGTTATTACGTAATAGTATATAACGTTATACGTCATCAGGTAATACCATATAACGTTACACGTTAGTTCGTAATAGTATATAACGTTACACGTTAGTACGTTATAGTATATAGCGTTATACGTCATTACGTATTAGTTTATAACGTTATACGTTAGTACGTTATAGTATATAACATTATACGTTAGTACGTAATAGTATATAACGCTATACGTTAGTACGTATTAGTTTATAACGTTATACGTTAGTACGTAATAGTATATAACGTTATACGTTATAAGGTAATACTCAATAACGTTATACGTCATTACATAATATTATATTACGTTATACGTCATTACGTATTATATATAACGCTATACTTTAGTACGTAATATTATATAACATTATACGTTAGTACGAAATAGTATACAACGCTATACGTTAGTACGTATTAGTTTATAACGTTATACGTTAGTACGTAATAGTATATAACGTTATACGTTAGTACGTAATAGTATATAACGTTATACGTTAGTACGTAACAGTATATAACGTTATACGTTAGTACGTAATAGCATATAACGTTATACGTTATTACGTATTAGTATATAACGTTATACGATATTACGTATTAGTATATACCGTCATACGTTATTACGTAATAGTATATAACGTTATACGTTAGTACGTAATAGTATATAACGTTATACGTCATCAGGTAATACTATATTACGTTACACGTTAGTACGTAATAGTATATAACGTTATACCTTAGTACGTAATAGTATATAACATTATACGATATTACGTATTAGTATATAACGTTATACGATATTACGTATTAGTATATACCGTCATACGTTATTACGTAATAGTATAAAACGTTATACGTTAGTACGTATTAGTTTTTAACGTTATACGTTAGTACTTAATAGTATATAACGTTATACGTCATCAGGTAATACTATATTACGTTACACGTTATTACGTAATAGTATATAACGTTATACGTCATCAGGTAATACTATATTACGTTACACGTTATTACGTAATAGTATATAACGTTATACGTCATCAGGTAATACTATATAACGTCACACGTTAGTACGTAATAGTATATAACGTTATACGTTATTACGTAATACTATATAACGTTATACGTTAGTACGTATTAGTTTTTAACGTTATACGTTAGTACGTAATAGTATATAACGTTATACGTCATCAGGTAATACTATGTTACGTTACACGTTAGTACGTAATAGTATATAACGTTACACGTTATTACGTAATAGTATATAACGTTATACGTCATTACGTATTAGTTTATAACGTTATACGTTAGTACGTAATAGTATATAGCGTTATAAGTTATTACGTAATAATATATAACATTATACGACATCAGGTAATACTATATAACGTCACACGTTAGTACGTAATAGTGTATAACGATATACGTTATTACGTATTTGTATATAACGTTATACGTTGTTACGTATTAGTATATAACGTTATACGTCATTACGTACTAGTATATAACGTTATACGTTAGTACGTAATAGTATATAACGTTATACGTTAGTACGTAATAGTATATAACGTTATACGTTAGTACGTAATAGTATATAACGTTATACGTTAGTACGTAACAGTATATAACGTTATACGTTAGTAGGTAATAGCATATAACGTTATACGTTATTACGTATTAGTATATAACGTTATACGATATTACGTATTAGTATATACCGTCATACGTTATTACGTAATAGTACATAACGTTATACGTTAGTACGTAATAGTATATAACGTTATACGTCATCAGGTAATACTATATTACGTTACACGTTAGTACGTAATAGTATATAACGTTACACGTTATTACGTAATAGTATATAACGTTATACGTCATTACGTATTAGTTTATAACGTTATACGTTAGTACGTAATAGTATATAGCGTTATACGTTGTTACGTAATAATATATAACGTTATACGACATCAGGTAATACTATATAACGTCACACGTTAGTACGTAATAGTGTATAACGATATACGTTATTACGTATTTGTATATAACGTTATACGTTGTTACGTATTAGTATATAACGTTATACGTTATTACGTATCAGTATATAACGTTATACGTTAGTACGTTATAGTATATAACATTATACGTTAGTACGTAATAGTATATAACGCTATACGTTAGTACGTATTAGTTTATAACGTTATACGTTAGTACGTAATAGTATATAACGTTATACGTTAGTACGTAATAGTATATAACGTTATACGTTAGTACGTAACAGTATATAACGTTATACGTTAGTACGTAATAGCATATAACGTTATACGTTATTACGTAATAGTATATAACGTTATACGATATTACGTATTAGTATATACCGTCATACGTTATTACGTAATAGTATATAACGTTATACGTTAGTACGTAATAGTATATAACGTTATACGTCATCAGGTAATACTATATTACGTTACACGTTAGTACGTAATAGTATATAACGTTATACGTTAGTACGTAATAGTATATAACATTATACGATATTACGTATTAGTATATAACGTTATACGATATTACGTATTAGTATATACCGTCATACGTTATTACGTAATAGTATAAAACGTTATACGTTAGTACGTATTAGTTTTTAACGTTATACGTTAGTACTTAATAGTATATAACGTTATACGTCATCAGGTAATACTATATTACGTTACACGTTATTACGTAATAGTATATAACGTTATACGTCATCAGGTAATACTATATTACGTTACACGTTATTACGTAATAGTATATAACGTTATACGTCATCAGGTAATACTATATAACGTCACACGTTAGTACGTAATAGTATATAACGTTATACGTTATTACGTAATAGTATATAACGTTATACGTTAGTACGTATTAGTTTTTAACGTTATACGTTAGTACGTAATAGTATATAACGTTATACGTCATCAGGTAATACTATGTTACGTTACACGTTAGTACGTAATAGTATATAACGTTACACGTTATTACGTAATAGTATATAACGTTATACGTCATTACGTATTAGTTTATAACGTTATACGTTAGTACGTAATAGTATATAGCGTTATAAGTTATTACGTTATAATATATAACATTATACGACATCAGGTAATACTATATAACGTCACACGTTAGTACGTAATAGTGTATAACGATATACGTTATTACGTATTTGTATATAACGTTATACGTTGTCACGTATTAGTATATAACGTTATACGTCATTACGTACTAGTATATAACGTTATACGTTAGTACGTAATAGCATATAACGTTATACGTTAGTACGTAATAGTATATAACGTTATACGTTAGTACGTAATATTATATAACGTTATACGTTAGTACGTAACAGTATATAACGTTATACGTTAGTACGTAATAGCATATAACGTTATACGTTATTACGTATTAGTATATAACGTTATACGATATTACGTATTAGTATATACCGTCATACGTTATTACGTAATAGTACATAACGTTATACGTTAGTACGTAATAGTATATAACGTTATACGTCATCAGGTAATACTATATTACGTTTCACGTTAGTACGTAATAGTATATAACGTTACACGTTATTACGTAATAGTATATAACGTTATACGTCATTACGTATTAGTTTATAACGTTATACGTTAGTACGTAATAGTATATAGCGTTATACGTTGTTACGTAATAATATATAACGTTATACGACATCAGGTAATACTATATAACGTCACACGTTAGTACGTAATAGTGTATAACGATATACGTTATTACGTATTTGTATATAACGTTATACGTTGTTACGTATTAGTATATAACGTTATACGTTATTACGTATTAGTATATAACGTTACACGTTAGCACCTATTAGTATATAACGTTATACGGCATCAGGTAATACTTTATAACGTTACACGTTAGTACGTAATAGTATATAACGTTATACGTTAGTACGTAATAGTATATAACATTATACGATATTACGTATTAGTATATAACGTTATACGATATTACGTATTAGTATATACCGTCATACGTTATTACGTAATAGTATATAACGTTATACGTTAGTACGTATTAGTTTTTAACGTTATACGTTAGTACTTAATAGTATATAACGTTATACGTCATCAGGTAATACTATATTACGTTACACGTTATTACGTAATAGTATATAACGTTATACGTCATCAGGTAATACTATATAACGTCACACGTTAGTACGTAATAGTATATAACGTTATACGTTATTACGTAATAGTATATAACGTTATACGTTAGTACGTATTAGTTTTTAACGTTATACGTTAGTACGTAATAGTAAATAACGTTATACGTCATCAGGTAATACTATATTACGTTACACGTTAGTACGTAATAGTATATAGCGTTATACGTTGTTACGTAATAATATATAACGTTATACGACATCAGGTAATACTATATAACGTCACACGTTAGTACGTAATAGTGTATAACGATATACGTTATTACGTATTTGTATATAACGTTATACGTTGTTACGTATTAGTATATAACGTTATACGTTATTACGTATCAGTATATAACGTTATACGTTAGTACGTTATAGTATATAACATTATACGTTAGTACGTAATAGTATATAACGCTATACGTTAGTACGTATTAGTTTATAACGTTATACGTTAGTACGTAATAGTATATAACGTTATACGTTAGTACGTAATAGTATATAACGTTATACGTTAGTACGTAACAGTATATAACGTTATACGTTAGTACGTAATAGCATATAACGTTATACGTTATTACGTATTAGTATATAACGTTATACGATATTACGTATTAGTATATACCGTCATACGTTATTACGTAATAGTATATAACGTTATACGTTAGTACGTAATAGTATATAACGTTATACGTCATCAGGTAATACTATATTACGTTACACGTTAGTACGTAATAGTGTATAACGATATACGTTATTACGTATTTGTATATAACGTTATACGTTGTCACGTATTAGTATATAACGTTATACGTCATTACGTACTAGTATATAACGTTATACGTTAGTACGTAATAGCATATAACGTTATACGTTAGTACGTAATAGTATATAACGTTATACGTTAGTACGTAATATTATATAACGTTATACGTTAGTACGTAACAGTATATAACGTTATACGTTAGTACGTAATAGTATATAACGTTATACGTTAGTACGTAATAGTATATAACGTTATACGTCATTACGTATTTGTATATAACGTTATACGTTGTTACGTATTAGTATATAACGTCATACGTCATTACGTACTATTATATAACGTTATACGTCATTACGTACTATTATATAACGTTATACGTTAGTACGTAATAGTATATAACGTTATACGTTAGTACGTAACAGTATATAACGTTATACGTTAGTACGTAATAGTATATAACGTTACACGTTATTACGTAATAGTATATAACGTTATACGTCATTACGTATTAGTTTATAACGTTATACGTTAGTACGTAATAGTATATAGCGTTATACGTTATTACGTAATAATATATAACGTTATACGACCAGGTAATACTATATAACGTCACAAGTTAGTACGTAATAGTGTATAACGATATACGTTATTACGTATTTGTATATAACGTTATACGTTGTTACGTATTAGTATATAACGTTATACGTCATTACGTACTAGTATATAACGTTATACGTAAGTACGTAATAGTATATAACGTTATACGTTATTACGTAATAGCATATAACGTTATACGTCATTATGTAATAGTATATAACGTCATACGTCATTACGTATTATTATATAACGTTATACGTTAGTACGTAATAGTATATAACGTTATACGTTAGTACGTAATAGTATATAACGTTATACGTCATTACGTATTTGTATATAACGTTATACGTTGTTACGTATTAGTATATAACGTCATACGTCATTACGTACTATTATATAACGTTATACGTTAGTACGTAATAGTATATAACGTTATACGTTAGTACGTAACAGTATATAACGTTATACGTTAGTACGTAATAGTATATAACGTTATACGTTAGTACGTAATAGTATATAACGTTATACGTCATTACGTATTTGTATATAACGTTATACGTTGTTACGTATTAGTATATAACGTCATACGTCATTACGTACTATTATATAACGTTATACGTTAGTACGTAATAGTATATAACGTTATACGTTAGTACGTAATAGTATATAACGTTATACGTCATTACGTATTTGTATATAACGTTATACGTTGTTACGTATTAGTATATAACGTCATACGTCATTGCGTACTATTATATAACGTTATACGTTAGTACGTAATAGTATATAACGTTATACGTTAGTACGTAACAGTATATAACCTTATACGTTAGTACGTAATAGTATATAACGTTATACGTCATCAGGTAATACTATATAACGTTACACGTTAGTACGTAATAGAATATAACGTTATACGTTAGTACGTATTAGGATATGACGACATACGTCATTACGTAATACTATATAACGTTACACGATACTACGTATTAGTATATAACGTTATACGATATTACGTATTAGTATATACCGTCATACGTTATTACGTAATAGTATAAAACGTTATACGTTAGTACGTATTAGTTTTTAACGTTATACGTTAGTACTTAATAGTATATAACGTTATACGTCATCAGGTAATACTATATTACGTTATACGTTAGTACGTAATAGTATATAACGTTATACGTCATCAGGTAATACTATATAACGTTACACGTTATTACGTAATAGAATATAACGTTATACGTTAGTACGTAATAGGATATGACGACATACGTCATTACGTAATACTATATAACGTTACACGATACTACGTATTAGTATATAACGTTATACGATATTACGTATTAGTATATACCGTCATACGTTATTACGTAATAGTATAAAACGTTATACGTTAGTACGTATTAGTTTTTAACGTTATACGTTAGTACTTAATAGTATATAACGTTATACGTCATCAGGTAATACTATATTACGTTACACGTTATTACGTAATAGTATATAACGTTATACGTCATCAGGTAATACTATATTACGTTACACGTTATTACGTAATAGTATATAACGTTATACGTCATCAGGTAATACTATATAACGTCACACGTTAGTACGTAATAGTATATAACGTTATACGTTATTACGTAATAGTATATAACGTTATACGTTAGTACGTATTAGTTTTTAACGTTATACGTTAGTACGTAATAGTATATAGCGTTATAAGTTATTACGTAATAATATATAACGTTATACGACATCAGGTAATACTATATAACGTCACACGTTAGTACGTAATAGTGTATAACGATATACGTTATTACGTATTTGTATATAACGTTATACGTTGTTACGTATTAGTATATAACGTTATACGTTAGTACGTAATAGCATATAACGTTATACGATATTACGTATTAGTATATAACGTTATACGATATTACGTATTAGTATATACCGTCATACGTTATTACGTAATAGTATAAAACGTTATACGTTAGTACGTATTAGTTTTTAACGTTATACGTTAGTACTTAATAGTATATAACGTTATACGTCATCAGGTAATACTATATTACGTTACACGTTATTACGTAATAGTATATAACGTTATACGTCATCAGGTAATACTATATTACGTTACACGTTATTACGTAATAGTATATAACGTTATACGTCATCAGGTAATACTATATAACGTCACACGTTAGTACGTAATAGTATATAACGTTATACGTTATTACGTAATAGTATATAACGTTATACGTTAGTACGTATTAGTTTTTAACGTTATACGTTAGTACGTAATAGTATATAACGTTATACGTCATCAGGTAATACTATGTTACGTTACACGTTAGTACGTAATAGTATATAACGTTACACGTTATTACGTAATAGTATATAACGTTATACGTCATTACGTATTAGTTTATAACGTTATACGTTAGTACGTAATAGTATATAACGTTATACGTCATCAGGTAATACTATATTACGTTACACGTTAGTACGTAATAGTATATAACGTTATACGTCATTACGTATTAGTTTATAACGTTATACGTTAGTACGTAATAGTATATAACGTTATACGTCATCAGGTAATACTATATTACGTTACACGTTAGTACGTAATAGTATATAACGTTATACGTCATTACGTATTAGTTTATAACGTTATACGTTAGTACGTAATAGTATATAGCGTTATACGTTGTTACGTAATAATATATAACGTTATACGACATCCGGTAATACTATATAACGTCACACGTTAGTACGTAATAGTGTATAACGATATACGTTATTACGTATTTGTATATAACGTTATACGTTGTTACGTATTAGTATATAACGTTATACGTTATTACGTATTAGTATATAACGTTACACGTTAGCACCTATTAGTATATAACGTTATACGGCATCAGGTAATACTTTATAACGATACACGTTAGTACGTAATAGTATATAACGTTATACGTTAGTACGTAATAGTATATAACATTATACGATATTACGTATTAGTATATAACGTTATACGATATTACGTATTAGTATATACCGTCATACGTTATTACGTAATAGTATATAACGTTATACGTTAGTACGTATTAGTTTTTAACGTTATACGTTAGTACTTAATAGTATATAACGTTATACGTCATCAGGTAATACTATATTACGTTACACGTTATTACGTAATAGTATATAACGTTATACGTCATCAGGTAATACTATATAACGTCACACGTTAGCACGTAATAGTATATAACGTTATACGTTATTACGTAATAGTATATAACGTTATACGTTAGTACGTATTAGTTTTTAACGTTATACGTTAGTACGTAATAGTATATAACGTTATACGTCATCAGGTAATACTATATTACGTTACACGTTAGTACGTAATAGTATATAACGTTACACGTTATTACGTAATAGTATATAACGTTATACGTCATTACGTATTAGTTTATAACGTTATACGTTAGTACGTAATAGTATATAGCGTTATAGGTTATTACGTAATAATATATAACGTTATACGACCAGGTAATACTATATAACGTCACACGTTAGTACGTAATAGTGTATAACGATATACGTTATTACGTATTTGTATATAACGTTATACGTTGTTACGTATTAGTATATAACGTTATACGTCATTACGTACTAGTATATAACGTTATACGTAAGTACGTAATAGTATATAACGTTATACGTTATTACGTAATAGCATATAACGTTATACGTCATTACGTAATAGTATATAACGTCATACGTCATTACGTACTATTATATAACGTTATACGTTAGTACGTAATAGTATATAACGTTATACGTTAGTACGTAATAGTATATAACGTTATACGTCATTACGTATTTGTATATAACGTTATACGTTGTTACGTATTAGTATATAACGTCATACGTCATTTCGTACTATTATATAACGTTATACGTTAGTACGTAATAGTATATAACGTTATACGTTAGTACGTAACAGTATATAACGTTATACGTTAGTACGTAATAGTATATAACGTTATACGTCATCAGGTAATACTATATAACGTTACACGTTAGTACGTAATAGAATATAACGTTATACGTTAGTACGTAATAGGATATGACGACATACGTCATTACGTAATACTATATAACGTTACACGATACTACGTATTAGTATATAACGTTATACGATATTACGTATTAGTATATACCGTCATACGTTATTACGTAATAGTATAAAACGTTATACGTTAGTACGTATTAGTTTTTAACGTTATACGTTAGTACTTAATAGTATATAACGTTATACGTCATCAGGTAATACTATATTACGTTACACGTTATTACGTAATAGTATATAACGTTATACGTCATCAGGTAATACTATATTACGTTACACGTTATTACGTAATAGTATATAACGTTATACGTCATCAGGTAATACTATATAACGTCACACGTTAGTACGTAATAGTATATAACGTTATACGTTATTACGTAATAGTATATAACGTTATACGTTAGTACGTATTAGTTTTTAACGTTATACGTTAGTACGTAATAGTATATAGCGTTATAAGTTATTACGTAATAATATATAACGTTATACGACATCAGGTAATACTATATAACGTCACACGTTAGTACGTAATAGTGTATAACGATATACGTTATTACGTATTTGTATATAACGTTATACGTTGTTACGTATTAGTATATAACGTTATACGTCATTACGTACTAGTATATAACGTTATACGTGAGTACGTAATAGTATATAACGTTATACGTTAGTACGTAATAGTATATAACGTTATACGTTAGTACGTAATAGTATATAGCGTTATAAGTTATTACGTAATAATATATAACGTTATACGACATCAGGTAATACTATATAACGTCACACGTTAGTACGTAATAGTATATAACGTTATACGTTATTACGTATTAGTATATAACGTTACACGTTAGTACGTGATAAGATATAACGTTATACGTTATAAGGTAATACTCAATAACGTTATACGTCATTACGTAATAGTATATAACGTTATGCGTTATTACGTAATACTATATAACGTTATACGTTATTACGTAATAGTATATAACGTTACACGTTATTACGTAATAGTATATAACGTTATACGTCATTACGTATTAGTTTATAACGTTACACGTTAGTACGTAATGGTATATAACGTTATACGTTATTACGTAATAGTATATAACGTTATACGTTATTACGTATTAGTATATAACGTTACACGTTAGTACGTAATAGTGTATAACGATATACGTTATTACGTATTTGTATATAACGTTATACGTTGTTACGTATTAGTATATAACGTTATACGTCATTACGTACTAATATATAACGTTATACGTTAGTACGTAATAGTATATAACGTTATACGTTAGTACGTAATAGTATATAACGTTATACGTTAGTACGTAATAGTATATAACGTTATACGTCATCAGGTAATACTATATAACGTTACACGTTAGTACGTAATACTACATAACGTTATACGTTTGTACGTAATAGTATATAACGTTACACGTTATTACGTAATAGTATATAACGTTATACGTCATTACGTATTAGTTTATAACGTTATACGTTGTTACGTATTAGTATATAACGTTATACGTCATCAGGTAATACTATATAACGTTACACGTTAGTACGTAATAGCATATAACGTTATACGGTATTACGTAATAGTATATAACGTTATACGTCATTACGTATTTGTATATAACGTTATACGTTGTTACGTATTAGTATATAACGTCATACGTCATTACGTACTATTATATAACGTTATACGTTAGTACGTAATAGTATATAACGTTATACGTTAGTACGTAACAGTATATAACGTTATACGTTAGTACGTAATAGCATATAACGTTATACGTTATTACGTGATAGGATATAACGTTATACGTTATAAGGTAATACTCAATAACGTTATACGTCATTACATAATAGTATAACGTTATACGTCATTACGTAATAGTATATAACGTTATGCGTTATTACGTAATACTATATAACGTTATACGTTATTACGTAATAGTATATAACGTTACACGTTATTACGTAATAGTATATAACGATATACGTCATTACGTATTAGTTTATAACGTTACACGTTAGTACGTAATGGTATATAACGTTATACGTTATTACGTAATAGTATATAACGTTATACGTCATCAGGTAATACTATATAACGTTACACGTTAGTACGTAATAGTATATAACGTTATACGTTATTACGTATTAGTATATAACGTTATACGTCATTACGTACTGGTATATAACGTTATACGTTTGTACGTAATAGTATGTAACGTTATACGTCATCAGGTAATACTATATAACGTTACACGTTAGTACGTTATACTACATAACGTTATACGTTTGTATGTAATAGTATATAACGTTACACGTTATTACGTAATAGTATATAACGTTATACGTCATTACGTATTAGTTTATAATGTTATACGTTAGTACGTAATTGTATATAGCGTTATACGTTATTACGTAATAATATATAACGTTATACGACATCAGGTAATACTATATAACGTTACACGTTAGTACGTAATAGTGTATAACGATATACGTTATTACGTCTTTGTATATAACGTTATACGTTGTTACGTATTAGTATATAACGTTATACGTCATTACGTACTAATATATAACGTTATACGTTAGTACGTAATAGTATATAACGTTATACGTTATACGTTAGTATGTAATAGTATATAACGTTATACGTCATCAGGTAATACTATATAACGTTACACGTTAGTACGTAATACTACATAACGTTATACGTTTGTATGTAATAGTATATAACGTTACACGTTATTACGTAATAGTATATAACGTTATACGTCATTACGTATTAGTTTATAACGTTATACGTTGTTACGTATTAGTATGTAACGTTATACGTCATCAGGTAATACTATATAACGTTACACGTTAGTACGTAATAGTATATAACGTTATACGTTATTACGTAATAGTATATAACGTTACACGTTATTACGTAATAGTATATAACGTTATACGTCATTACGTACTAGTATATAACGTTATACGTTAGTACGTAATAGTATATAACGTTATACGTTAGTACGTAATAGTATATAACGTTATACGTTAGTACGTAATAGTATATAACGTTATACGTCATCAGGTAATACTATATAACGTTACACGTTAGTAAGTAATACTACATAACGTTATACGTTTGTACGTAATAGTATATAACGTTACACGTTATTACGTAATAGTATATAACGTTATACGTCATTACGTATTAGTTTATAACGTTATACGTTAGTACGTAATAGTATATAGCGTTATACGTTATTACGTAATAATATATAACGTTATACGACATCAGATAATACTATATAACGTTACACGTTAGTACGTAATAGTGTATAACGATATACGTTATTACGTATTAGTACATAACGTTATACGTTGTTACGTATTAGTATATAACGTTATACGTTATTACGTAATAGCATATAACGTTATACGTCATTACGTAATAGTATATAACGTCATACGTCATTACGTACTATTATATAACGTTATACGTTAGTACGTAATAGTATATAACGTTATACGTTAGTACGTAATAGTATATAACGTTATACGTCATTACGTATTTGTATATAACGTTATACGTTGTTACGTATTAGTATATAACGTCATACGTCATTTCGTACTATTATATAACGTTATACGTTAGTACGTAATAGTATATAACGTTATACGTTAGTACGTAACAGTATATAACGTTATACGTTAGTACGTAATAGTATATAACGTTATACGTCATCAGGTAATACTATATAACGTTACACGTTAGTACGTAATAGAATATAACGTTATACGTTAGTACGTAATAGGATATGACGACATACGTCATTACGTAATACTATATAACGTTACACGATACTACGTATTAGTATATAACGTTATACGATATTACGTATTAGTATATACCGTCATACGTTATTACGTAATAGTATAAAACGTTATACGTTAGTACGTATTATTTTTTAACGTTATACGTTAGTACTTAATAGTATATAACGTTATACGTCATCAGGTAATACTATATTACGTTATACGTTAGTACGTAATAGTATATAACGTTATACGTCATCAGGTAATACTATATAACGTTACACGTTAGTAAGTAATAGAATATAACGTTATACGTTAGTACGTAATAGGATATGACGACATACGTCATTACGTAATACTATATAACGTTACACGTTAGTACGTAATAGAATATAACGTTATACGTTAGTACGTAATAGTATATAACGTTATACGTCATCAGGTAATACTATATAACGTCACACATTAGTACGTAATAGTATATAACGTTATACGTTATTACGTAATAGTATATAACGTTATACGTTAGTACGTATTAGTTTTTAACGTTATACGTTAGTACGTAATAGTATATAGCGTTATAAGTTATTACGTAATAATATATAACGTTATACGACATCAGGTAATACTATATAAAGTCACACGTTAGTACGTAATAGTGTATAACGATATACGTTATTACGTATTTGTATATAACGTTATACGTTGTTACGTATTAGTATATAACGTTATACGTCATTACGTACTAGTATATAACGTTATACGTGAGTACGTAATAGTATATAACGTTATACGTTAGTACGTAATAGTATATAACGTTATACGTTAGTACGTAATAGTATATAACGTTATACGTCATTACGTATTTGTATATAACGTTATACGTTGTTACGTATTAGTATATAACGTCATACGTCATTTCGTACTATTATATAACGTTATACGTTAGTACGTAATAGTATATAACGTTATACGTTAGTACGTAACAGTATATAACGTTATACGTTAGTACGTAATAGTATATAACGTTATACGTCATCAGGTAATACTATATAACGTTACACGTTAGTACGTAATAGAATATAACGTTATACGTTAGTACGTAATAGGATATGACGACATACGTCATTACGTAATACTATATAACGTTAGTACGTAACAGTATATAACGTTATACGTTAGTACGTAATAGCATATAACGTTATACGTTATTACGTAATACTATATAACGTTATACGTTATTACGTAATAGTATATAACGTTACACGTTATTACGTAATAGTATATAACGTTATACGTCATTACGTATTAGTTTATAACGTTACACGTTACTACGTAATGGTATATAACGTTATACGTTATTACGTAATAGTATATAACGTTATACGTCATCAGGTAATACTATATAACGTTACACGTTAGTACGTAATAGTATATAACGTTATACGTTATTACGTATTAGTATATAACGTTATACGTCATTACGTACTGGTATATAACGTTATACGTTTGTACGTAATAGTATGTAACGTTATACGTCATCAGGTAATACTATATAACGTTACACGTTAGTACGTTATACTACATAACGTTATACGTTAGTACGTAATAGTATATAACGTTACACGTTATTACGTAATAGTATATAACGTTACACGTTATTACGTAATAGTATATAACGTTATACGTCATTACGTATTAGTTTATAACGTTACACGTTAGTACGTAATGGTATATAACGTTATACGTTATTACGTAATAGTATATAACGTTATACGTCATCAGGTAATACTATATAACGTTACACGTTAGTACGTAATAGTATATAACGTTATACGTTATTACGTATTAGTATATAACGTTATACGTCATTACGTACTAGTATATAACGTTATACGTTAGTACGTAATAGTATGTAACGTTATACGTCATCAGGTAATACTATATAACGTTACACGTTAGTACGTTATACTACATAACGTTATACGTTAGTACGTAATAGTATATAACGTTACACGTTATTACGTAATAGTATATAACGTTATACGTTATTACGTATTAGTTTATAACGTTACACGTTAGTACGTAATGGTATATAACGTTATACGTTATTACGTAATAGTATATAACGTTATATGTCATCAGGTAATACTATATAACGTTACACGTTAGTACGTAATAGTATATAACGTTATACGTTATTACGTATTAGTATATAACGTTACACGTTAGTACGTAATAGTGTATAACGATATACGTTATTACGTATTTGTATATAACGTTATACGTTGTTACGTATTAGTATATAACGTTATACGTCATTACGTACTAATATATAACGTTATACGTTAGTACGTAATAGTATATAACGTTATACGTTAGTACGTAATAGTATATAACGTTATACGTTAGTACGTAATAGTATATAACGTTATACGTCATCAGGTAATACTATATAACGTTACACGTTAGTACGTAATAGTCTATAGCGTTATACGTCATTACGTAATAGTATATAACGTTACACGTTAGCACGTAATAGTATATAACGTTATACGGCCTCAGGTAATACTCTATAACGTTACACGTTAGTACGTACTGGTATATAACGTTATACGTTAGTAGGTAATAGTATATAACGTTATACGTTAGTACGTAATATTATATAACGTTATTCGTTATTACGTAATAGGATATAACGTTATACGTTAGTACGTAATAGTATATAACGCTATACGTCATCAGGTAATACTATATAACGTTACACGTTAGTACGTAATAGAATATAACGTTATACGTTAGTACGTAATAGGATATAACGTTATACGTTATAAGGTAATACTCAATAACGTTATACGTCATTACATAGTAGTATATAACGTTATACGTTTGTACGTAATAGTATATAACGTTACACGTCATTACGTAATAGTATATAACGTTATACGTCATTACGTATTAGTTTATAACGTTATACGTTGTTACGTATTAGTATATAACGTTATACGTCATCAGGTAATACTATATAACGTTACACGTTAGTACGTAATAGCATATAACGTTATACGGTATTACGTAATAGTATATAACGTTATACGTCATTACGTATTTGTATATAACGTTATACGTTGTTACGTATTAGTATATAACGTCATACGTCATTACGTACTATTATATAACGTTATACGTTAGTACGTAATAGTATATAACGTTATACGTTAGTACGTAACAGTATATAACGTTATACGTTAGTACGTAATAGCATATAACGTTATACGTTATTACGTGATAGGATATAACGTTATACGTTATAAGGTAATACTCAATAACGTTATACGTCATTACATAATAGTATAACGTTATACGTCATTACGTAATAGTATATAACGTTATGCGTTATTACGTAATACTATATAACGTTATACGTTATTACGTAATAGTATATAACGTTACACGTTACTACGTAATGGTATATAACGTTATACGTTGTTACGTATTAGTATATAACGTTATACGTCATTACGTACTAGTATATAACGTTATACGTGAGTACGTAATAGTATATAACGTTATACGTTAGTACGTAATAGTATATAGCGTTATAAGTTATTACGTAATAATATATAACGTTATACGACATCAGGTAATACTATATAACGTCACACGTTAGTACGTAATAGTGTATAACGATATACGTTATTACGTATTTGTATATAACGTTATACGTTGTTACGTATTAGTATATAACGTTATACGTCATTACGTACTAGTATATAACGTTATACGTGAGTACGTAATAGTATATAACGTTATACGTTAGTACGTAATAGTATATAACGTTATACGTTAGTACGTAATAGTATATAACGTTATACGTTAGTACGTAACAGTATATAACGTTATACGTTAGTACGTAATAGCATATAACGTTATACGTTATTACGTAATACTATATAACGTTATACGTTATTACGTAATAGTATATAACGTTACACGTTATTACGTAATAGTATATAACGTTATACGTCATTACGTATTAGTTTATAACGTTACACGTTACTACGTAATGGTATATAACGTTATACGTTATTACGTAATAGTATATAACGTTATACGTCATAAGGTAATACTATATAACGTTACACGTTAGTACGTAATAGTATATAACGTTATACGTTATTACGTATTAGTATATAACGTTATACGACATTACGTACTGGTATATAACGTTACACGTTTGTACGTAATAGTATACAACGTTATACGTCATCAGGTAATACTATATAACGTTACACGTTAGTACGTATTACTATATAACGTTATACTTTAGTACGTAATAGTATATAACGTTACACGTTATTACGTAATAGCATATAACGTTATACGTCATTACGTATTAGTTTATAACGTTACACGTTAGTACGTAATAGTATATAACGTTATACGTCATTACGTATTAGTTTATAACGTTACACGTTAGTACGTAATAGTATATAACGTTATACGTCATCAGGTAATACTATATAACGTTATACGTTAGTACGTAATAGAATATAACGTTATACGTTAGTACGTAATAGGATATAACGTTATACGTTATAAGGTAATACTCAATAACGTTATACGTCATTACATAATAGTATAACGTTATACGTCATTACGTAATAGTATATAACGTTATGCGTTATTACGTAATAGTATATAACGTTATGCGTTATTACGTAATAGTATATAACGTTATACGTTATTACGTATTAGTATATAACGTTATGCGTTACTACGTAATAGTATATAACGTTATACGTTATTACGTATTAGTATATAACGTTACACCTTATTACGTAATAGTATATAACGTTATACGTCATTACGTATTAGTTTATAACGTTACACGTTAGTACGTAATAGTATATAACGTTATACGTCATTACGTATTAGTTTATAACGTTACACGTTAGTACGTAATAGTATATAACGTTATACGTTAGTACGTAATAGGATATGACGTTATACGTCATTACGTAATACTATATAACGTTACACGTTAGTACGTAATAGTATATAGCGTTATACGTCATTACGTAATAGTATATAACGATACACGTTAGCACGTAATAGTATATAACGTTATACGGCATCAGGTAAGACTATATAACGTTACACGTTAGTACGTATTATTATATAGCGTTATACGTCATTACGTAATAGTATATAACGTTACACGTTAGCACGTAATAGTATATAACGTTATACGGCATCAGGTAATACTATATAACGTTACACGTTAGTACGTACTGGTATATAACGTTATGCGTTAGTAGGTAATAGTATATAACGTTATACGTTAGTACGTAATAGTATATAACGTTATACGTTACTACGTAATAGGATATAACGTTATACGTTAGTACGTAATAGTATATAACGTTATACGTCATCATGTAATACTATATAACGTTACACGTTAGTACGTAATAGAATATAACGTTATACGTTAGTACGTAATAGGATATAACGTTATACGTTAGTACGTAACAGTATATAACGTTATACGTTAGTACGTAATAGTATATAACGTTACACGTTATTACGTAATAGTATATAACGTTACACGTTATTACGTAATAGTATATAACGTTATACGTCATTACGTATTAGTTTATAACGTTACACGTTAGTACGTAATGGTATATAACGTTATACGTTATTACGTAATAGTATATAACGTTATACGTCATCAGGTAATACTATATAACGTTACACGTTAGTACGTAATAGTATATAACGTTATACGTTATTACGTATTAGTATATAACGTTATACGTCTTTACGTACTGGTATATAACGTTATACGTTTGTACGTAATAGTATGTAGCGTTATACGTCATCAGGTAATACTATATAACGTTACACGTTAGTACGTTATACTACATAACGTTATACGTTAGTACGTAATAGTATATAACGTTACACGTTATTACGTAATAGTATATAACGTTATACGTTATTACGTATTAGTTTATAACGTTACACGTTAGTACGTAATGGTATATAACGTTATACGTTATTACGTAATAGTATATAACGTTATATGTCATCAGGTAATACTATATAACGTTACACGTTAGTACGTAATAGTATATAACGTTATACGTTATTACGTATTAGTATATAACGTTACACGTTAGTACGTAATAGTGTATAACGATATACGTTATTACGTATTTGTATATAACGTTATACGTTGTTACGTATTAGTATATAACGTTATACGTCATTACGTACTAATATATAACGTTATACGTTAGTACGTAATAGTATATAACGTTATACGTTAGTACGTAATAGTATATAACGTTATACGTTAGTACGTAATAGTATATAACGTTATACGTCATCAGGTAATACTATATAACGTTACACGTTAGTACGTAATACTACATAACGTTATACGTTTGTACGTAATAGTATATAACGTTACACGTCATTACGTAATAGTATATAACGTTATACGTCATTACGTATTAGTTTATAACGTTATACGTTGTTACGTATTAGTATATAACGTTATACGTCATCAGGTAATACTATATAACGTTACACGTTAGTACGTAATAGCATATAACGTTATACGGTATTACGTAATAGTATATAACGTTATACGTCATTACGTATTTGTATATAACGTTATACGTTATTACGTATTAGTATATAACGTTACACGTTAGCACCTATTAGTATATAACGTTATACGGCATCAGGTAATACTTTATAACGATACACGTTAGTACGTAATAGTATATAACGTTATACGTTAGTACGTAATAGTATATAACATTATACGATATTACGTATTAGTATATAACGTTATACGATATTACGTATTAGTATATACCGTCATACGTTATTACGTAATAGTATATAACGTTATACGTTAGTACGTATTAGTTTTTAACGTTATACGTTAGTACTTAATAGTATATAACGTTATACGTCATCAGGTAATACTATATTACGTTACACGTTATTACGTAATAGTATATAACGTTATACGTCATCAGGTAATACTATATAACGTCACACGTTAGCACGTAATAGTATATAACGTTATACGTTATTACGTAATAGTATATAACGTTATACGTTAGTACGTATTAGTTTTTAACGTTATACGTTAGTACGTAATAGTATATAACGTTATACGTCATCAGGTAATACTATATTACGTTACACGTTAGTACGTAATAGTATATAACGTTACACGTTATTACGTAATAGTATATAACGTTATACGTCATTACGTATTAGTTTATAACGTTATACGTTAGTACGTAATAGTATATAGCGTTATAGGTTATTACGTAATAATATATAACGTTATACGACCAGGTAATACTATATAACGTCACACGTTAGTACGTAATAGTGTATAACGATATACGTTATTACGTATTTGTATATAACGTTATACGTTGTTACGTATTAGTATATAACGTTATACGTCATTACGTACTAGTATATAACGTTATACGTAAGTACGTAATAGTATATAACGTTATACGTTATTACGTAATAGCATATAACGTTATACGTCATTACGTAATAGTATATAACGTCATACGTCATTACGTACTATTATATAACGTTATACGTTAGTACGTAATAGTATATAACGTTATACGTTAGTACGTAATAGTATATAACGTTATACGTCATTACGTATTTGTATATAACGTTATACGTTGTTACGTATTAGTATATAACGTCATACGTCATTTCGTACTATTATATAACGTTATACGTTAGTACGTAATAGTATATAACGTTATACGTTAGTACGTAACAGTATATAACGTTATACGTTAGTACGTAATAGTATATAACGTTATACGTCATCAGGTAATACTATATAACGTTACACGTTAGTACGTAATAGAATATAACGTTATACGTTAGTACGTAATAGGATATGACGACATACGTCATTACGTAATACTATATAACGTTACACGATACTACGTATTAGTATATAACGTTATACGATATTACGTATTAGTATATACCGTCATACGTTATTACGTAATAGTATAAAACGTTATACGTTAGTACGTATTAGTTTTTAACGTTATACGTTAGTACTTAATAGTATATAACGTTATACGTCATCAGGTAATACTATATTACGTTACACGTTATTACGTAATAGTATATAACGTTATACGTCATCAGGTAATACTATATTACGTTACACGTTATTACGTAATAGTATATAACGTTATACGTCATCAGGTAATACTATATAACGTCACACGTTAGTACGTAATAGTATATAACGTTATACGTTATTACGTAATAGTATATAACGTTATACGTTAGTACGTATTAGTTTTTAACGTTATACGTTAGTACGTAATAGTATATAGCGTTATAAGTTATTACGTAATAATATATAACGTTATACGACATCAGGTAATACTATATAACGTCACACGTTAGTACGTAATAGTGTATAACGATATACGTTATTACGTATTTGTATATAACGTTATACGTTGTTACGTATTAGTATATAACGTTATACGTCATTACGTACTAGTATATAACGTTATACGTGAGTACGTAATAGTATATAACGTTATACGTTAGTACGTAATAGTATATAACGTTATACTTTAGTACGTAATAGTATATAGCGTTATAAGTTATTACGTAATAATATATAACGTTATACGACATCAGGTAATACTATATAACGTCACACGTTAGTACGTAATAGTATATAACGTTATACGTTATTACGTATTAGTATATAACGTTACACGTTAGTACGTGATAAGATATAACGTTATACGTTATAAGGTAATACTCAATAACGTTATACGTCATTACGTAATAGTATATAACGTTATGCGTTATTACGTAATACTATATAACGTTATACGTTATTACGTAATAGTATATAACGTTACACGTTATTACGTAATAGTATATAACGTTATACGTCATTACGTATTAGTTTATAACGTTACACGTTAGTACGTAATGGTATATAACGTTATACGTTATTACGTAATAGTATATAACGTTATACGTTATTACGTATTAGTATATAACGTTACACGTTAGTACGTAATAGTGTATAACGATATACGTTATTACGTATTTGTATATAACGTTATACGTTGTTACGTATTAGTATATAACGTTATACGTCATTACGTACTAATATATAACGTTATACGTTAGTACGTAATAGTATATAACGTTATACGTTAGTACGTAATAGTATATAACGTTATACGTTAGTACGTAATAGTATATAACGTTATACGTCATCAGGTAATACTATATAACGTTACACGTTAGTACGTAATACTACATAACGTTATACGTTTGTACGTAATAGTATATAACGTTACACGGTATTACGTAATAGTATATAACGTTATACGTCATTACGTATTAGTTTATAACGTTATACGTTGTTACGTATTAGTATATAACGTTATACGTCATCAGGTAATACTATATAACGTTACACGTTAGTACGTAATAGCATATAACGTTATACGGTATTACGTAATAGTATATAACGTTATACGTCATTACGTATTTGTATATAACGTTATACGTTGTTACGTATTAGTATATAACGTCATACGTCATTACGTACTATTATATAACGTTATACGTTAGTACGTAATAGTATATAACGTTATACGTTAGTACGTAACAGTATATAACGTTATACGTTAGTACGTAATAGCATATAACGTTATACGTTATTACGTGATAGGATATAACGTTATACGTTATAAGGTAATACTCAATAACGTTATACGTCATTACATAATAGTATAACGTTATACGTCATTACGTAATAGTATATAACGTTATGCGTTATTACGTAATACTATATAACGTTATACGTTATTACGTAATAGTATATAACGTTACACGTTATTACGTAATAGTATATAACGTTATACGTCATTACGTATTAGTTTATAACGTTACACGTTAGTACGTAATGGTATATAACGTTATACGTTATTACGTAATAGTATATAACGTTATACGTCATCAGGTAATACTATATAACGTTACACGTTAGTACGTAATAGTATATAACGTTATACGTTATTACGTATTAGTATATAACGTTATACGTCATTACGTACTGGTATATAACGTTATACGTTTGTACGTAATAGTATGTAACGTTATACGTCATCAGGTAATACTATATAACGTTACACGTTAGTACGTTATACTACATAACGTTATACGTTTGTATGTAATAGTATATAACGTTACACGTTATTACGTAATAGTATATAACGTTATACGTCATTACGTATTAGTTTATAATGTTATACGTTAGTACGTAATTGTATATAGCGTTATACGTTATTACGTAATAATATATAACGTTATACGACATCAGGTAATACTATATAACGTTACACGTTAGTACGTAATAGTGTATAACGATATACGTTATTACGTCTTTGTATATAACGTTATACGTTGTTACGTATTAGTATATAACGTTATACGTCATTACGTACTAATATATAACGTTATACGTTAGTACGTAATAGTATATAACGTTATACGTTATACGTTAGTATGTAATAGTATATAACGTTATACGTCATCAGGTAATACTATATAACGTTACACGTTAGTACGTAATACTACATAACGTTATACGTTTGTATGTAATAGTATATAACGTTACACGTTATTACGTAATAGTATATAACGTTATACGTCATTACGTATTAGTTTATAACGTTATACGTTGTTACGTATTAGTATGTAACGTTATACGTCATCAGGTAATACTATATAACGTTACACGTTAGTACGTAATAGTATATAACGTTATACGTTATTACGTAATAGTATATAACGTTACACGTTATTACGTAATAGTATATAACGTTATACGTCATTACGTACTAGTATATAACGTTATACGTTAGTACGTAATAGTATATAACGTTATACGTTAGTACGTAATAGTATATAACGTTATACGTTAGTACGTAATAGTATATAACGTTATACGTCATCAGGTAATACTATATAACGTTACACGTTAGTAAGTAATACTACATAACGTTATACGTTTGTACGTAATAGTATATAACGTTACACGTTATTACGTAATAGTATATAACGTTATACGTCATTACGTATTAGTTTATAACGTTATACGTTAGTACGTAATAGTATATAGCGTTATACGTTATTACGTAATAATATATAACGTTATACGACATCAGATAATACTATATAACGTTACACGTTAGTACGTAATAGTGTATAACGATATACGTTATTACGTATTAGTACATAACGTTATACGTTGTTACGTATTAGTATATAACGTTATACGTTATTACGTAATAGCATATAACGTTATACGTCATTACGTAATAGTATATAACGTCATACGTCATTACGTACTATTATATAACGTTATACGTTAGTACGTAATAGTATATAACGTTATACGTTAGTACGTAATAGTATATAACGTTATACGTCATTACGTATTTGTATATAACGTTATACGTTGTTACGTATTAGTATATAACGTCATACGTCATTTCGTACTATTATATAACGTTATACGTTAGTACGTAATAGTATATAACGTTATACGTTAGTACGTAACAGTATATAACGTTATACGTTAGTACGTAATAGTATATAACGTTATACGTCATCAGGTAATACTATATAACGTTACACGTTAGTACGTAATAGAATATAACGTTATACGTTAGTACGTAATAGGATATGACGACATACGTCATTACGTAATACTATATAACGTTACACGATACTACGTATTAGTATATAACGTTATACGATATTACGTATTAGTATATACCGTCATACGTTATTACGTAATAGTATAAAACGTTATACGTTAGTACGTATTATTTTTTAACGTTATACGTTAGTACTTAATAGTATATAACGTTATACGTCATCAGGTAATACTATATTACGTTATACGTTAGTACGTAATAGTATATAACGTTATACGTCATCAGGTAATACTATATAACGTTACACGTTAGTAAGTAATAGAATATAACGTTATACGTTAGTACGTAATAGGATATGACGACATACGTCATTACGTAATACTATATAACGTTACACGTTAGTACGTAATAGAATATAACGTTATACGTTAGTACGTAATAGTATATAACGTTATACGTCATCAGGTAATACTATATAACGTCACACATTAGTACGTAATAGTATATAACGTTATACGTTATTACGTAATAGTATATAACGTTATACGTTAGTACGTATTAGTTTTTAACGTTATACGTTAGTACGTAATAGTATATAGCGTTATAAGTTATTACGTAATAATATATAACGTTATACGACATCAGGTAATACTATATAAAGTCACACGTTAGTACGTAATAGTGTATAACGATATACGTTATTACGTATTTGTATATAACGTTATACGTTGTTACGTATTAGTATATAACGTTATACGTCATTACGTACTAGTATATAACGTTATACGTGAGTACGTAATAGTATATAACGTTATACGTTAGTACGTAATAGTATATAACGTTATACGTTAGTACGTAATAGTATATAACGTTATACGTTAGTACGTAACAGTATATAACGTTATACGTTAGTACGTAATAGCATATAACGTTATACGTTATTACGTAATACTATATAACGTTATACGTTATTACGTAATAGTATATAACGTTACACGTTATTACGTAATAGTATATAACGTTATACGTCATTACGTATTAGTTTATAACGTTACACGTTACTACGTAATGGTATATAACGTTATACGTTATTACGTAATAGTATATAACGTTATACGTCATCAGGTAATACTATATAACGTTACACGTTAGTACGTAATAGTATATAACGTTATACGTTATTACGTATTAGTATATAACGTTATACGTCATTACGTACTGGTATATAACGTTATACGTTTGTACGTAATAGTATGTAACGTTATACGTCATCAGGTAATACTATATAACGTTACACGTTAGTACGTTATACTACATAACGTTATACGTTAGTACGTAATAGTATATAACGTTACACGTTATTACGTAATAGTATATAACGTTACACGTTATTACGTAATAGTATATAACGTTATACGTCATTACGTATTAGTTTATAACGTTACACGTTAGTACGTAATGGTATATAACGTTATACGTTATTACGTAATAGTATATAACGTTATACGTCATCAGGTAATACTATATAACGTTACACGTTAGTACGTAATAGTATATAACGTTATACGTTATTACGTATTAGTATATAACGTTATACGTCATTACGTACTGGTATATAACGTTATACGTTTGTACGTAATAGTATGTAACGTTATACGTCATCAGGTAATACTATATAACGTTACACGTTAGTACGTTATACTACATAACGTTATACGTTAGTACGTAATAGTATATAACGTTACACGTTATTACGTAATAGTATATAACGTTATACGTTATTACGTATTAGTTTATAACGTTACACGTTAGTACGTAATGGTATATAACGTTATACGTTATTACGTAATAGTATATAACGTTATATGTCATCAGGTAATACTATATAACGTTACACGTTAGTACGTAATAGTATATAACGTTATACGTTATTACGTATTAGTATATAACGTTACACGTTAGTACGTAATAGTGTATAACGATATACGTTATTACGTATTTGTATATAACGTTATACGTTGTTACGTATTAGTATATAACGTTATACGTCATTACGTACTAACGTATAACGTTATACGTTAGTACGTAATAGTATATAACGTTATACGTTAGTACGTAATAGTATATAACGTTATACGTTAGTACGTAATAGTATATAACGTTATACGTCATCAGGTAATACTATATAACGTTACACGTTAGTACGTAATACTACATAACGTTATACGTTTGTACGTAATAGTATATAACGTTACACGTCATTACGTAATAGTATATAACGTTATACGTCATTACGTATTAGTTTATAACGTTATACGTTGTTACGTATTAGTATATAACGTTATACGTCATCAGGTAATACTATATAACGTTACACGTTAGTACGTAATAGCATATAACGTTATACGGTATTACGTAATAGTATATAACGTTATACGTCATTACGTATTTGTATATAACGTTATACGTTGTTACGTATTAGTATATAACGTCATACGTCATTACGTACTATTATATAACGTTATACGTTAGTACGTAATAGTATATAACGTTATACGTTAGTACGTAACAGTATATAACGTTATACGTTAGTACGTAATAGCATATAACGTTATACGTTATTACGTGATAGGATATAACGTTATACGTTATAAGGTAATACTCAATAACGTTATACGTCATTACATAATAGTATAACGTTATACGTCATTACGTAATAGTATATAACGTTATGCGTTATTACGTAATACTATATAACGTTATACGTTATTACGTAATAGTATATAACGTTACACGTTACTACGTAATGGTATATAACGTTATACGTTGTTACGTATTAGTATATAACGTTATACGTCATTACGTACTAGTATATAACGTTATACGTGAGTACGTAATAGTATATAACGTTATACGTTAGTACGTAATAGTATATAGCGTTATAAGTTATTACGTAATAATATATAACGTTATACGACATCAGGTAATACTATATAACGTCACACGTTAGTACGTAATAGTGTATAACGATATACGTTATTACGTATTTGTATATAACGTTATACGTTGTTACGTATTAGTATATAACGTTATACGTCATTACGTACTAGTATATAACGTTATACGTGAGTACGTAATAGTATATAACGTTATACGTTAGTACGTAATAGTATATAACGTTATACGTTAGTACGTAATAGTATATAACGTTATACGTTAGTACGTAACAGTATATAACGTTATACGTTAGTACGTAATAGCATATAACGTTATACGTTATTACGTAATACTATATAACGTTATACGTTATTACGTAATAGTATATAACGTTACACGTTATTACGTAATAGTATATAACGTTATACGTCATTACGTATTAGTTTATAACGTTACACGTTACTACGTAATGGTATATAACGTTATACGTTATTACGTAATAGTATATAACGTTATACGTCATAAGGTAATACTATATAACGTTACACGTTAGTACGTAATAGTATATAACGTTATACGTTATTACGTATTAGTATATAACGTTATACGTCATTACGTACTGGTATATAACGTTATACGTTTGTACGTAATAGTATACAACGTTATACGTCATCAGGTAATACTATATAACGTTACACGTTAGTACGTATTACTATATAACGTTATACTTTAGTACGTAATAGTATATAACGTTACACGTTATTACGTAATAGCATATAACGTTATACGTCATTACGTATTAGTTTATAACGTTACACGTTAGTACGTAATAGTATATAACGTTATACGTCATTACGTATTAGTTTATAACGTTACACGTTAGTACGTAATAGTATATAACGTTATACGTCATCAGGTAATACTATATAACGTTATACGTTAGTACGTAATAGAATATAACGTTATACGTTAGTACGTAATAGGATATAACGTTATACGTTATAAGGTAATACTCAATAACGTTATACGTCATTACATAATAGTATAACGTTATACGTCATTACGTAATAGTATATAACGTTATGCGTTATTACGTAATAGTATATAACGTTATGCGTTATTACGTAATAGTATATAACGTTATACGTTATTACGTATTAGTATATAACGTTATGCGTTACTACGTAATAGTATATAACGTTATACGTTATTACGTATTAGTATATAACGTTACACCTTATTACGTAATAGTATATAACGTTATACGTCATTACGTATTAGTTTATAACGTTACACGTTAGTACGTAATAGTATATAACGTTATACGTCATTACGTATTAGTTTATAACGTTACACGTTAGTACGTAATAGTATATAACGTTATACGTTAGTACGTAATAGGATATGACGTTATACGTCATTACGTAATACTATATAACGTTACACGTTAGTACGTAATAGTATATAGCGTTATACGTCATTACGTAATAGTATATAACGATACACGTTAGCACGTAATAGTATATAACGTTATACGGCATCAGGTAAGACTATATAACGTTACACGTTAGTACGTATTATTATATAGCGTTATACGTCATTACGTAATAGTATATAACGTTACACGTTAGCACGTAATAGTATATAACGTTATACGGCATCAGGTAATACTATATAACGTTACACGTTAGTACGTACTGGTATATAACGTTATGCGTTAGTAGGTAATAGTATATAACGTTATACGTTAGTACGTAATAGTATATAACGTTATACGTTACTACGTAATAGGATATAACGTTATACGTTAGTACGTAATAGTATATAACGTTATACGTCATCATGTAATACTATATAACGTTACACGTTAGTACGTAATAGAATATAACGTTATACGTTAGTACGTAATAGGATATAACGTTATACGTTAGTACGTAACAGTATATAACGTTATACGTTAGTACGTAATAGTATATAACGTTACACGTTATTACGTAATAGTATATAACGTTACACGTTATTACGTAATAGTATATAACGTTATACGTCATTACGTATTAGTTTATAACGTTACACGTTAGTACGTAATGGTATATAACGTTATACGTTATTACGTAATAGTATATAACGTTATACGTCATCAGGTAATACTATATAACGTTACACGTTAGTACGTAATAGTATATAACGTTATACGTTATTACGTATTAGTATATAACGTTATACGTCATTACGTACTGGTATATAACGTTATACGTTTGTACGTAATAGTATGTAACGTTATACGTCATCAGGTAATACTATATAACGTTACACGTTAGTACGTTATACTACATAACGTTATACGTTAGTACGTAATAGTATATAACGTTACACGTTATTACGTAATAGTATATAACGTTATACGTTATTACGTATTAGTTTATAACGTTACACGTTAGTACGTAATGGTATATAACGTTATACGTTATTACGTAATAGTATATAACGTTATATGTCATCAGGTAATACTATATAACGTTACACGTTAGTACGTAATAGTATATAACGTTATACGTTATTACGTATTAGTATATAACGTTACACGTTAGTACGTAATAGTGTATAACGATATACGTTATTACGTATTTGTATATAACGTTATACGTTGTTACGTATTAGTATATAACGTTATACGTCATTACGTACTAATATATAACGTTATACGTTAGTACGTAATAGTATATAACGTTATACGTTAGTACGTAATAGTATATAACGTTATACGTTAGTACGTAATAGTATATAACGTTATACGTCATCAGGTAATACTATATAACGTTACACGTTAGTACGTAATACTACATAACGTTATACGTTTGTACGTAATAGTATATAACGTTACACGTCATTACGTAATAGTATATAACGTTATACGTCATTACGTATTAGTTTATAACGTTATACGTTGTTACGTATTAGTATATAACGTTATACGTCATCAGGTAATACTATATAACGTTACACGTTAGTACGTAATAGCATATAACGTTATACGGTATTACGTAATAGTATATAACGTTATACGTCATTACGTATTTGTATATAACGTTATACGTTGTTACGTATTAGTATATAACGTCATACGTCATTACGTACTATTATATAACGTTATACGTTAGTACGTAATAGTATATAACGTTATACGTTAGTACGTAACAGTATATAACGTTATACGTTAGTACGTAATAGCATATAACGTTATACGTTATTACGTGATAGGATATAACGTTATACGTTATAAGGTAATACTCAATAACGTTATACGTCATTACATAATAGTATAACGTTATACGTCATTACGTAATAGTATATAACGTTATGCGTTATTACGTAATACTATATAACGTTATACGTTATTACGTAATAGTATATAACGTTACACGTTACTACGTAATGGTATATAACGTTATACGTTGTTACGTATTAGTATATAACGTTATACGTCATTACGTACTAGTATATAACGTTATACGTGAGTACGTAATAGTATATAACGTTATACGTTAGTACGTAATAGTATATAGCGTTATAAGTTATTACGTAATAATATATAACGTTATACGACATCAGGTAATACTATATAACGTCACACGTTAGTACGTAATAGTGTATAACGATATACGTTATTACGTATTTGTATATAACGTTATACGTTGTTACGTATTAGTATATAACGTTATACGTCATTACGTACTAGTATATAACGTTATACGTGAGTACGTAATAGTATATAACGTTATACGTTAGTACGTAATAGTATATAACGTTATACGACATCAGGTAATACTATATAACGTTATACGTTGATACGTATTAGTATATAACGTTATACGTCATTACGTACTAGTATATAACGTTATACGTTAGTACGTAATAGTATATAACGTTATACGTTAGTACGTAATAGTATATAACGTTATACGTCATCAGGTAATACTATATAACGTTACACGTTAGTACGTAATAGTATATAACGTTATACGTTATTACGTATTAGTATAAAACGTTATACGTCATTACGTACTGGTATATAACGTTATACGTTTGTACGTAATGGTATATAACGTTATACGTCATCAGGTAATACTATATAACGTTACACGTTAGTACGTAATACTATATAACGTTATACGTTAGTACGTATTAGTATATAACGTTACACGTTATTACGTAATAGTATATAACGTTATACGTCATTACGTATTAGTTTATAACGTTACACGTTAGTACGTAATACTATATAACGTTATACGTCATCAGGTAATACTATATAACGTTACACGTTAGTACGTAATAGTATATAACGTTATACGTTATTACGTATTAGTATAAAACGTTATACGTCATTACGTAATAGTATATAACGTTATACGGCATCAGGTAATACTATATAACGTTATACGTCATTACATAGTAGTATAACGTTATACGTCATTACGTAATAGTACATAACGTTATACGTTAGTACGTAATTATATATAACGTTATACGACATCAGGTAATACTATATAACGTTATACGTTGTTACGTATTAGTATATAACGTTATACGTCATTACGTACTAGTATATAACGTTACACGTTAGTACGTAATACTATATAACGTTATACGTTAGTACGTAATAGTATATAACGTTATACGTCATCAGGTAATACTACATATATAACGTTACACGTTAGTACGTAATAGTATATAACGTTATACGTCATTGCATAATAGTATATAACGTTATACGTCATTACGTATTAGTTTATAACGTTACACGTTAGTACGTAATAGTATATAACGTTATACGTCATTACGTATTAGTTTATAACGTTACACGTTAGTACGTAATAGTATATAACGTTATACGTTAGTACGTAATAGGATATGACGTTATACGTCATTACGTAATACTATATAACGTTACACGTTAGTACGTAATAGTATATAGCGTTATACGTCATTACGTAATAGTATATAACGTTACACGTTAGCACGTAATAGTATATACCGTTATACGGCATCAGGTAAGACTATATAACGTTACACGTTAGTACGTATTATTATATAGCGTTATACGTCATTACGTAATAGTATATAACGTTACACGTTAGCACGATAATAGTATATAACGTTATACGGCATCAGGTAATACTATATAACGTTACACGTTAGTACGTACTGGTATATAACGTTATGCGTTAGTAGGTAATAGTATATAACGTTATACGTTAGTACGTAATAGTATATAACGTTATACGTCATCAGGTAATACTATATAACGTTACACGTTAGTACGTAATAGAATATAACGTTGTACGTTAGTACGTAATAGGATATAACGTTATACGTTATAAGGTAATACTCAATAACGTTATACGTCATTACATAATAGTATAACGTTATACATCATTACGTAATAGTATATAACGTTATGCGTTTTTACGTAATAGTATATAACGATATACGTTATTACGTATTAGAATATAACGTTATACGTCATTACGTATTAGTTTATAACGTTACACGTTAGTACGTAATAGTATATAACGTTATACGTTATTACGTATTAGTATATAACGTTATACGTCTTTACGTAATAGTGTATAACGTTATACGTTAGTACGTAATAGTATATAACGTTATACGATATTACGTATTAGTATATAACGTTATACGATATTACGTATTAGTATATAACGTTACACGTTATTACGTAATAGTATATATCGTTATACGTCATTACGTATTAGTTTATAACGTTGTACGCTAGTACGTAATGGTATATAGCGTTATACGTTATTACGTAATAATATATAACGTTATACGACATCAGGTAATACTATATAACGTTACACATTAGTACGTAATAGTGTATAACGATATACGTTATTACGTATTTGTATATAACGTTATACGTCATTACGTACTGGTATATAACGTTATAAGTTTGTACGTAATAGTATATAACGTTATACGTCATCAGGTAATACTGTATAACGTTACACGTTAGTACGTAATACTATATAACGTTATACGTTAGTACGTAATAGTATATAACGTTACGCGTTATTACGTAATAGTATATAACGTTATACGTCATTACATATTAGTTTATAACGTTACACGTTAGTACGTAATAGTATATTACGTTATACGTCATCAGGTAATACTATATAACGTTATACGTTAGTACGTAATAGAATATAACGTTATACGTTAGTACGTAATAGGATATAACGTTATACGTTATAAGGTAATACTCAATAACGTTATACGTCATTACATAATAGTATAACGTTATACGTCATTACGTAATAGTACATAACGTTATACGTTAGTACGTAATAGTATATAACGTTATACGACATCAGGTAATACTATATAACGTTATACGTTGATACGTATTAGTATATAACGTTATACGTCATTACGTACTAGTATATAACGTTATACGTTAGTACGTAATAGTATATAACGTTATACGTTAGTACGTAATAGTATATAACGTTATACGTTATTACGTATTAGTATAAAACGTTATACGTCATTACGTACTGGTATATAACGTTATACGTTTGTACGTAATGGTATATAACGTTATACGTCATCAGGTAATACTATATAACGTTACACGTTAGTACGTAATACTATATAACGTTATACGTTATTACGTATTAGTATATAACGTTACACGTTATTACGTAATAGTATATAACGTTATACGTCATTACGTATTAGTTTATAACGTTACACGTTAGTACGTAATACTATATAACGTTATACGTCATCAGGTAATACTATATAACGTTACACGTTAGTACGTAATAGTATATAACGTTATACGTTATTACGTATTAGTATAAAACGTTATACGTCATTACGTAATAGTATATAACGTTATACGGCATCAGGTAATACTATATAACGTTATACGTCATTACATAGTAGTATAACGTTATACGTCATTACGTAATAGTACATAACGTTATACGTTAGTACGTAATTATATATAACGTTATACGACATCAGGTAATACTATATAACGTTATACGTTGTTACGTATTAGTATATAACGTTATACGTCATTACGTACTAGTATATAACGTTACACGTTAGTACGTAATACTATATAACGTTATACGTTAGTACGTAATAGTATATAACGTTATACGTCATCAGGTAATACTATATAACGTTACACGTTAGTACGTAATAGTATATAACGTTATACGTTATTACGTATTAGTATAAAACGTTATACGTCATTACGTACTGGTATATAACGTTATACGTTTGTACGTAATGGTATATAACGTTATACGTCATTACGTAATACTATATAACGTTACACGTTAGTACGTAATAGTATATAGCGTTGTACGTCATTACGTAATAGTATATAACGTTACACGTTAGCACGTAATAGTATGTAACGTTATACGGCATCAGGTAATACTATATAACGTTACACGTTAGTACGTAATAGTATATAGCGATATACGTCATTACGTAATAGTATATAACGTTACACGTTAGCACGTAATAGTATATAACGTTATACGGCATCAGGTAATACTATATAACGTTACACGTTAGTACGTAATAGTATATAGCGTTATACGTCATTACGTAATAGTATATAACGTTACACGTTAGCACGTAATAGTATATAACGTTATACGGCATCAGGTAATACTCTATAACGTTACACGTTAGTACGTACTGGTATATAACGTTATACGTTAGTAGGTAATAGTATATAACGTTATACGTTAGTACGTAATAGTATATAACGTTATACGTTATTACGTAATAGGATATAACGTTATACGTTAGTACGTAATAGTATATAACGCTATACGTCATCAGGTAATACTATATAACGTTACACGTTAGTACGTAATAGAATATAACGTTATACGTTAGTACGTAATAGGATATAACGTTATACGTTATAAGGTAATACTCAATAACGTTATACGTCATTACATAGTAGTATATAACGATATACGTCATTACGTAATAGTATATAACGTTATACGGCATCAGGTAATACTATATAACGTTATACGTCATTACATAATAGTATAACGTTATACGTCATTACGTAATAGTACATAACGTTATACGTTAGTACGTAATAGGATATAACGTTATACGTTATAAGGTAATACACAATAACGTTATACGTCATTACATAATAGTATATAACGTTATACGTCATTACGTAATAGTATATAACGTTATACGTTAGTACGTAATAGTATATAACGTTATCCGTTAGTACGTAATAGTATATAACGTTACACGTTATTACGTAATAGTATATAACGTTATACGTCATTACGTATTAGTTTATAACGTTACACGTTAGTACGTAATAGTATAAAACGTTATAGGTCATCAGGTAATACTATATAACGTTACACGTTAGTACGTAATAGAATATAACGTTATACGTTAGTACGTAATAGCATATAACGTTATACGTTATAAGGTAATACTATATAACGTTACACGTTAGTACGTAATAGTATATAACGTTATACGTTAGTACGTAATTATATATAACGTTATACGTTAGTACGTAATAGTATATAACGTTATACGTTAGTACGTAATAGGATATAACGTTATACGTTATAAGGTAATACTCAATAACGTTATACGTCATTACATAGTAGTATATAACGATATACGTCATTACGTAATAGTATATAACGTTATACGGCATCAGGTAATACTATATAACGTTATACGTCATTACATAATAGTATAACGTTATACGTCATTACGTAATAGTATAACGTTATACGTCATTACTTAATAGTATATAACGTTATACGTTATTACGTATTAGTATATAACGTTGCACGGTTTTACGTAATAGTATATAACGTTATACGTCATTACGTATTAGTTTATAACGTTACACGTTAGTACGTAATAGTATATAACGTTATACGTTAGTACGTAATAGGATATGACGTTATACGTCATTACGTAATACTATATAACGTTACACGTTAGTACGTAATAGTATATAGCGTTATACGTCATTACGTAATAGGATATAACGTTATACGTCATTACCTAATAGTATATAACGTTACACGGCATCGGGTAATACTATATAACGTTACACGTTAGTACGTAATAGTATATAGCGTTATACGTCATTACGTAATAGTATATAACGTTACACGTTAGCACGTAATAGGATATATCGTTATACGGCATCAGGTAATACTATATAACGTTACACGTTAGCACGTAATAGGATATAACGTTATACGTTATAAGGTAATACTCAATAACGTTATACGTCATTACATAATAGTATATAACGTTATACGTCATTACCTAATAGTATATAACGTTATACGGCATCAGGTAATACTATATAACGTTACACGTTAGTACGTAATAGTATATAGCGTTATACGTCATTACGTAATTGTATATAACGTTACACGTTAGCACGTAATAGGATATATCGTTATACGGCATCAGGTAATACTATATAACGTTACACGTTAGCACGTACCGGTATATAACGTTATACGTCAGTAGGTAATAGTATATAACGTTATACGTTAGTACGTAATAGTATATAACGTTATACGTTATTACGTAATAGGATATAACGTTATACGTTAGTACGTAATAGTATATAACGTTATACGTCATCAGGTAATACTATATAACGTTACACGTTAGTACGTAATAGAATATAACGTTATACGTTAGTACGTAATAGGATATAACGTTATACGTTATAAGGTAATACACAATAACGTTATACGTCATTACATAATAGTATATAACGTTATACGTCATTACGTAATAGTATATAACGTTATACGTTAGTACGTAATAGTATATAACGTTATCCGTTAGTACGTAATAGTATATAACGTTATACGTTATTACGTAATAGGATATAACGTTATACGTTAGTACGAAATAGTATATAACGTTATACGTCATCAGGCAATACTATATAACGTTACACGTTAGTACGTAATAGAATATAACGTTATACGTTAGTACGTAATAGATATAACGTTATACGTTATAAGGTAATACTCAATAACGTTATACGTCATTACATAATAGTATAACGTTATACATCATTACGTAATAGTATATAACGTTATGCGTTTTTACGTAATAGTATATAACGTTATACGGCATCAGGTAATACTATATAACGTTACACGTTATTACGTAATAGTATATAACGTTATACGTCATTACGTATTAGTTTATAACGTTACACGTTAGTACGTAATAGTATAAAACGTTATAGGTCATCAGGTAATACTATATAACGTTACACGTTAGTACGTAATAGAATATAACGTTATACGTTAGTTCGTAATAGGATATAACGTTATACGTTATAAGGTAATACTATATAACGTTACACGTTAGTACGTAATAGTATATAACGTTATACGTTAATACGTATTAGTATATAACGTTGTACGTCATTACGTATTAGTTTATAACGTTCTACGTTTGTACGTAATGGTATATAACGTTATACGTCATTACGTAATACTATATAACGTTACACGTTAGTACGTAATAGTATATAGCGTTATACGTCATTACGTAATAGTATATAACGTTACACGTTAGCACGTAATAGTATGTAACGTTATACGGCATCAGGTAATACTATATAACGTTACACGTTAGTACGTAATAGTATATAGCGTTATACGTCATTACGTAATAGTATATAACGTTACACGTTAGCACGTAATAGTATATAACGTTACACGTTAGTACGTAATAGTATATAGCGTTATACGTCATTACGTAATAGTATATAACGTTACACGTTAGCACGTAATAGTATATAACGTTATACGGCATCAGGTAATACTATATAACGTTACACGTTAGTACGTAATAGTCTATAGCGTTATACGTCATTACGTAATAGTATATAACGTTACACGTTAGCACGTAATAGTATATAACGTTATACGGCATCAGGTAATACTCTATAACGTTACACGTTAGTACGTACTGGTATATAACGTTATACGTTAGTAGGTAATAGTATATAACGTTATACGTTAGTACGTAATATTATATAACGTTATTCGTTATTACGTAATAGGATATAACGTTATACGTTAGTACGTAATAGTATATAACGCTATACGTCATCAGGTAATACTATATAACGTTACACGTTAGTACGTAATAGAATATAACGTTATACGTTAGTACGTAATAGGATATAACGTTATACGTTATAAGGTAATACTCAATAACGTTATACGTCATTACATAGTAGTATATAACGTTATACGTCATTACTTAATAGTATATAACGTTATACGGCATCAGGTAATACTATATAACGTTATACGTCATTACATAATAGTATAACGTTATACGTCATTACGTAATAGTACATAACGTTATACGTTAGTACGTAATAGGATATAACGTTATACGTTATAAGGTAATACACAATAACGTTATACGTCATTACATAATAGTATATAACGTTATACGTCATTACGTAATAGTATATAACGTTATACGTTAGTACGTAATAGTATATAACGTTATACGTTAGTACGTAATAGTATATAACGTTACACGTTATTACGTAATAGTATATAACGTTATACGTCATTACGTATTAGTTTATAACGTTACACGTTAGTACGTAATAGTATAAAACGTTATAGGTCATCAGGTAATACTATATAACGTTACACGTTAGTACGTAATAGAATATAACGTTATACGTTATTACGTGATAGTATACAACGTTATACGTTATAAGGTAATACTATATAACTTTACACGTTATAACGTAATAGCGTATAAGGTTATACGTTATTACGTATTAGTATATAACGTTATACGTCATTACGTACTAGTATATAACGTTATACGTTAGTACGTAATTATATATAACGTTATACGTTAGTACGTAATAGTATATAACGTTATACGTTAGTACGTAATAATATATAACGTTATACGTTATTACGTAACAGGATATAACGTTATACGTTAGTACGTAATAGTATATAACGTTATACGTCATCAGGCAATACTATATAATGTTACACGTTAGTACGTAATAGAATATAACGTTATACGTTAGTACGTAATAGATATAACGTTATACGTTATAAGGTAATACTCAATAACGTTATACGTCATTACATAATAGTATAACGTTATACATCATTACGTAATAGTATATAACGTTATTCGTTTTTACGTAATAGTATATAACGTTATACGGCATCATGTAATACTATATAACGTTACACGTTATTACGTAATAGTATATAACGTTATACGTCATTACGTGATGGTATATAACGTTATACGTTATTACGTAATAGGATATAACGTTATACGTTATAAGGTAATACTCAATAACGTTATACGTCATTACATAATAGTATAACGTTATACGTCTTTACGTAATAGTATAACGTTATACGTCATTACGTAATAGTATATAACGTTATACGTTATTACGTATTAGTATATAACGTTGCACGGTTTTACGTAATAGTATATAACGTTATACGTCATTACGTATTAGTTTATAACGTTACACGTTAGTACGTAATAGTATATAACGTTATACGTTAGTACGTAATAGGATATGACGTTATACGTCATTACGTAATACTATATAACGTTACACGTTTGTACGTAATAGTATATAGCGTTATACGTCATTACGTAATAGTATATAACGTTATACGTCATTACCTAATAGTATATAACGTTATACGGCATCAGGTAATACTATATAACGTTACACGTTAGTACGTAATAGTATATAGCGTTATACAGTAGCGGACAAAAGTTTAAGACGAAATGGAAGAAATAAATAATTGATTTACTTTCCATAAAAAATATAAATACGGTGTTCTACTTTTGGTATTAACTAATTGTACATTTGTTTGTACACTTAGAAAAAAAATTTCATTTTGATATTTTGCTCAATAGCTAAGTTATAAAAAAGGAACGAAATCTGTATAATATTTCGTCGGTCAAAAGTTTAAGACTATACAAAAAATATTAATTTTTGGTTAAAAAATATACACAATTTTTGTTTAAATTCAATATTTTGTTCAATATCCGTTATTTCTTATCCCTTCGGTACATCTTCTTGGCATAGAATCTATTAATTTTTTATATTAATCTACCGTAATATTATTCCAGGCTGTTTCAATCGTAGAGTAAAGTTCATTTAAATTTTTCGGTTTATAACCTTGTACTGTCTTTTTTATGATGCTTCACAAATTCTCGATTGGGTTAATGTCTGGTGATTGCGACGGCCACGGCAGCACGGTGATATTTTCTTCTTGAAAAAACTGTTTCACAACCCGAGCCGTGTGCTTCGGATCATTATCATTTTGAAAAATAAAATCATCACTCATATTGTTGCGTGCAAAAGGTAACATTGTGTTCTTGAGTATGTCCTTGTATTGAAAACGGTCCATAATTCCATTGATACGACATATCGGACCAGGGCCGCTTCGAGAAAAACACGCCCACACCATAACGTTGCCACCACCATGTTTAAGAGTTTTTAAAACGCACTGTGTTTTCAAACTTTCGCCAATTCGACGTCTAACGTACCGTATCCCGTCAGAACAGACGCGATTGAATTTCGATTCGTCAGAAAACAATACCTTTTGCCAATCTTCACTTGTCCAATGCTTATGAGCTTTAGCAAATGCAAGTCGTCTTTTTCGATTCCTAGAACTCAGCAGTGGTTTCTTTTGGGGTTTTCGTCCTCTTAAGTTAAAGTCTTCTAATCTTCTCCTAACAGTTCTAGCACTAATTTGTGTATCGTTTTCATAGTTTATCTCCGCAGCAATATTATTTGCACTACGAAAACGATCCTTTTCGCTCAATCGATGAATCCGGCGATCCATTTTCGGTGTTGTTTTCCGTGGTCTTCCGTTTTTCGGTTGATCGCAATACATGCCTGTCTTTAAACATTTATACCAAGCTTGTTTACAAGCTGTTTCTGACCTGTTCACTATATTTGCTATTTCGGTGAAGGTTTTACTTTGCTTTCGCAGCCTTACGATTTGTTCCCTTTCGTTTTCAAGTAAATTCTTTGATTTACCCATAGTCTGTTCCTACCTAAATGAATTTTAAGCAATAAAAGGTACACTAAACAATGATTTTGACATTCCAGAATCAAAATGTTCAAAAACTGTACTCGTACTCACGTTTTACACAGATCGTCTTAAACTAATGTCCACTGTTTCCAAGTGCTAGGCGGTAACTAACTGTTGTAACTCCTACATTGTTTGTATTTAACAACTGACTGTCTGAGGTTACGAAGGTCAAACATACAGCTACGTTATTCCAAAGAGACAAACCGAATAGAAGAACAATATGCGTATAAGATGTTTGTAATCCGGTTTACAAATCATCGTCTTAAACTTTTGTCCGCTACTGTACGTCATTACGTAATAGTATATAACGTTACACGTTAGCACGTAATAGGATATATCGTTATACGGCATCAGGTAATACTATATAACGTTACACGTTAGCACGTAATAGGATATAACGTTATACGTTATAAGGTAATACTCAATAACGTTATACGTCATTACATAATAGTATATAACGTTATACGTCATTACCTAACAGTATATAACGTTATACGGCATCAGGTAATACTATATAACGTTACACGTTAGAACGTAATAGTATATAGCGTTATACGTCATTACGTAATAGTATATAACGTTACACGTTAGCACGTAATAGGATATATCGTTATACGGCATCAGGTAATACTATATAACGTTACACGTTAGCACGTACTGGTATATAACGTTATACGTCAGTAGGTAATAGTATATAACGTTACACGTTAGTACGTAATAGAATATAATGTTATACGTTAGTACGTAATAGGATATAACGTTATACGTTATAAGGTAATACACAACAACGTTATACGTCATTACATAATAGTATATAACGTTATACGTCATTACGTAATAGTATATAACGTTATACGTTAGTACTTAATAGTATATAACGTTATCCGTTAGTACGTAATAGTATATAACGTTATACGTTATTACGTAATAGGATATAACGTTATACGTTAGTACGAAATAGTATATAACGTTATACGTCATTACGTATTAGTTTATAACGTTACACCTTAGTACGTAATAGTATAAAACGTTATAGGTCATCAGGTAATACTATATAACGTTACACGTTAGCACGTAATAGGATATAACGTTATACGTTATAAGGTAATACTCAATAACGTTATACGTCATTACATAATAGTATATAACGTTATACGTCATTACCTAATAGTATATAACGTTATACGGCATCAGGTAATACTATATAACGTTACACGTTAGTACGTAATAGTATATAGCGTTATACGTCATTACGTAATTGTATATAACGTTACACGTTAGCACGTAATAGGATATATCGTTATACGGCATCAGGTAATACTATATAACGTTACACGTTAGCACGTACCGGTATATAACGTTATACGTCAGTAGGTAATAGTATATAACGTTATACGTTAGTACGTAATAGTATATAACGTTATACGTTATTACGTAATAGGATATAACGTTATACGTTAGTACGTAATAGTATATAACGTTATACGTCATCAGGTAATACTATATAACGTTACACGTTAGTACGTAATAGAATATAACGTTATACGTTAGTACGTAATAGGATATAACGTTATACGTTATAAGGTAATACACAATAACGTTATACGTCATTACATAATAGTATATAACGTTATACGTCATTACGTAATAGCATATAACGTTATACGTTAGTACGTAATAGTATATAACGTTATCCGTTAGTACGTAATAGTATATAACGTTATACGTTATTACGTAATAGGATACAACGTTATACGTTAGTACGAAATAGTATATAACGTTATACGTCATCAGGCAATACTATATAACGTTACACGTTAGTACGTAATAGAATATAACGTTATACGTTAGTACGTAATAGATATAACGTTATACGTTATAAGGTAATACTCAATAACGTTATACGTCATTACATAATAGTATAACGTTATACATCATTACGTAATAGTATATAACGTTATGCGTTTTTACGTAATAGTATATAACGTTATACGGCATCAGGTAATACTATATAACGTTACACGTTATTACGTAATAGTATATAACGTTATACGTCATTACGTATTAGTTTATAACGTTACACGTTAGTACGTAATAGTATAAAACGTTATAGGTCATCAGGTAATACTATATAACGTTACACGTTAGTACGTAATAGAATATAACGTTATACGTTATTACGTAATAGGATATAACGTTATACGTTATAAGGTAATACTATATAACGTTACACGTTAGTACGTAATAGTATATAACGTTATACGTTAATACGTATTAGTATATAACGTTGTACGTCATTACGTATTAGTTTATAACGTTATACGTTTGTACGTAATGGTATATAACGTTATACGTCATTACGTAATACTATATAACGTTACACGTTAGTACGTAATAGTATATAGCGTTATACGTCATTACGTAATAGTATATAACGTTACACGTTAGCACGTAATAGTATGTAACGTTATACGGCATCAGGTAATACTATATAACGTTACACGTTAGTACGTAATAGTATATAGCGTTATACGTCATTACGTAATAGTATATAACGTTACACGTTAGCACGTAATAGTATATAACGTTACACGTTAGTACGTAATAGTATATAGCGTTATACGTCATTACGTAATAGTATATAACGTTACACGTTAGCACGTAATAGTATATAACGTTATACGGCATCAGGTAATACTATATAACGTTACACGTTAGTACGTAATAGTCTATAGCGTTATACGTCATTACGTAATAGTATATAACGTTACACGTTAGCACGTAATAGTATATAACGTTATACGGCATCAGGTAATACTCTATAACGTTACACGTTAGTACGTACTGGTATATAACGTTATACGTTAGTAGGTAATAGTATATAACGTTATACGCTAGTACGTAATATTATATAACGTTATTCGTTATTACGTAATAGGATATAACGTTATACGTTAGTACGTAATAGTATATAACGCTATACGTCATCAGGTAATACTATATAACGTTACACGTTAGTACGTAATAGAATATAACGTTATACGTTAGTACGTAATAGGATATAACGTTATACGTTATAAGGTAATACTCAATAACGTTATACGTCATTACATAGTAGTATATAACGTTATACGTCATTACTTAATAGTATATAACGTTATACGGCATCAGGTAATACTATATAACGTTATACGTCATTACATAATAGTATAACGTTATACGTCATTACGTAATAGTACATAACGTTATACGTTAGTACGTAATAGGATATAACGTTATACGTTATAAGGTAATACACAATAACGTTATACGTCATTACATAATAGTATATAACGTTATACGTCATTACGTAATAGTATATAACGTTATACGTTAGTACGTAATAGTATATAACGTTATACGTTAGTACGTAATAGTATATAACGTTACACGTTATTACGTAATAGTATATAACGTTATACGTCATTACGTATTAGTTTATAACGTTACACGTTAGTACGTAATAGTATAAAACGTTATAGGTCATCAGGTAATACTATATAACGTTACACGTTAGTACGTAATAGAATATAACGTTATACGTTAGTACGTAATAGGATATAACGTTATACGTTATAAGGTAATACTATATAACTTTACACGTTAGTACGTAATAGTATATAACGTTATACGTTATTACGTATTAGTATATAACGTTATACGTCATTACGTACTAGTATATAACGTTATACGTTAGTACGTAATTATATATAACGTTATACGTTAGTACGTAATAGTATATAACGTTATACGTTAGTACGTAATAATATATAACGTTATACGTTATTACGTAACAGGATATAACGTTATACGTTAGTACGTAATAGTATATAACGTTATACGTCATCAGGCAATACTATATAATGTTACACGTTAGTACGTAATAGAATATAACGTTATACGTTAGTACGTAATAGATATAACGTTATACGTTATAAGGTAATACTCAATAACGTTATACGTCATTACATAATAGTATAACGTTATACATCATTACGTAATAGTATATAACGTTATTCGTTTTTACGTAATAGTATATAACGTTATACGGCATCATGTAATACTATATAACGTTACACGTTATTACGTAATAGTATATAACGTTATACGTCATTACGTGATAGTATATAACGTTATACGTTATTACGTAATAGGATATAACGTTATACGTTATAAGGTAATACTCAATAACGTTATACGTCATTACATAATAGTATAACGTTATACGTCATTACGTAATAGTATAACGTTATACGTCATTACGTAATAGTATATAACGTTATACGTTATTACGTATTAGTATATAACGTTGCACGGTTTTACGTAATAGTATATAACGTTATACGTCATTACGTATTAGTTTATAACGTTACACGTTAGTACGTAATAGTATATAACGTTATACGTTAGTACGTAATAGGATATGACGTTATACGTCATTACGTAATACTATATAACGTTACACGTTTGTACGTAATAGTATATAGCGTTATACGTCATTACGTAATAGTATATAACGTTATACGTCATTACCTAATAGTATATAACGTTATACGGCATCAGGTAATACTATATAACGTTACACGTTAGTACGTAATAGTATATAGCGTTATACGTCATTACGTAATAGTATATAACGTTACACGTTAGCACGTAATAGGATATATCGTTATACGGCATCAGGTAATACTATATAACGTTACACGTTAGCACGTAATAGGATATAACGTTATACGTTATAAGGTAATACTCAATAACGTTATACGTCATTACATAATAGTATATAACGTTATACGTCATTACCTAACAGTATATAACGTTATACGGCATCAGGTAATACTATATAACGTTACACGTTAGAACGTAATAGTATATAGCGTTGTACGTCATTACGTAATAGTATATAACGTTACACGTTAGCACGTAATAGGATATATCGTTATACGGCATCAGGTAATACTATATAACGTTACACGTTAGCACGTACTGGTATATAACGTTATACGTCAGTAGGTAATAGTATATAACGTTACACGTTAGTACGTAATAGAATATAACGTTATACGTTAGTACGTAATAGGATATAACGTTATACGTTATAAGGTAATACACAACAACGTTATACGTCATTACATAATAGTATATAACGTTATACGTCATTACGTAATAGTATATAACGTTATACGTTAGTACTTAATAGTATATAACGTTATCCGTTAGTACGTAATAGTATATAACGTTATACGTTATTACGTAATAGGATATAACGTTATACGTTAGTACGAAATAGTATATAACGTTATACGTCATTACGTATTAGTTTATAACGTTACACCTTAGTACGTAATAGTATAAAACGTTATAGGTCATCAGGTAATACTATATAACGTTACACGTTAGTACGTAATAGTATATAGCGTTATACGTCATTACGTAATAGTATATAACGTTACACGTTAGCACGTAATAGGATATATCGTAAGACGGCATCAGGTAATACTATATAACGTTACACGTTAGTACGTACTGGTATATAACGTTATACGTCAGTAGGTAATAGTATATAACGTTATACGTTAGTACGTAATAGTATATAACGTTATACGTTATTACGTAATAGGATATAACGTTATACGTTATTACGTATTAGTATATAACGTTATACGTCATTACGTATTAGTTTATAACGTTACGCGTTAGTACGTAATAGTATATAACGTTATACGTCATTACGTACTGGTATATAACGTTATACATTATTACGTAATAGGATATAACGTTATACGTTAGCACGTAATAGTATATAACGTTATACGATATTACGTAATAGTATATAACGTTATACGTTATTACGTATTAGTATATAACGTTACACGTCATTACGTATTAGTTTATAGCGTTACACGTTAGTACGTAATAGGATATGACGTTATACGTCATTACGTAATACTATATAACGTTACACGTTAGTACGTAATAGTATATAACGTTATACGATATTACGTTTTAGTATATAACGTTACACGTTAGTACGTAATAGAATATAACGTTACACGTTAGTACGTAATAGAATATAACGTTATACGATATTACGTATTAGTATATAACGTTATACGATATTACGTATTAGTATATAACGTTACACGTTATTACGTAATAGTATATAACGTTACACGTTAGCACGTAATAGTATATATCGTTATACGGCATCAGGTAATACTATATAACGTTACACGTTAGTACGTAATAGTATATAACGTTATACGTTATTGCGTATTAGTATATAACGTTATACGTCATTACGTACTGGTATATAACGTTATACATTATTACGTAATAGGATATAACGTTATACGTTAGCACGTAATAGTATATAACGTTATACGATATTACGTACTAGTATATAACGTTATACGTTAGTACGTAATAGTATATAACGTTATACGTTAGTACGTATTAGTTTATAACGTTATACGATAGCACGTAATAGTATATAACGTTATACGTTAGTACGTATTAGTTTATAACGTTATACGTTAGTACGTAATAGTATATAACGTTATACGTCATCAGGTAATACTATATTACGTTACACGTTATTACGTAATAGTATATAACGTTATACGTCAACCAGGTAATACTATATAACGTTACACGTTAGTACGTAATAGTACATAACGTTATACGTTATTACGTATTAGTATATAACGTTATACGTCATTACGTACTGGTATATAACGTTATACGTTTGTACGTAATAGTATATAACGTTATACGTCATTAGGTAATACTATATAACGTTACACGTTATTACGTAATAGTATATAACGTTATACGTCATCAGGTAATACTATATAACGTTACACGTTAGTACGTAATAGTATATAACGTTATACGTTATTACGTATTAGTATATAACGTTATACGTCATTACGTACTGGTATATAGCGTTATACGTTATTACGTAATAATATATAACGTTATACGACATCAGGTAATACTATATAACGTTACACGTTAGTACGTAATAGTGTATAACGTTATACGTCATTACGTAATAGTATATAACTTTATGCGTTATTACGTAATAGTATGTAACGTTATACGTTGTTACGTATTAGTATATAACGTTACACGTCATTACGTACTAGTATATAACTTTATACGTTAGTACGTAATAGTATATAGCGTTATACGTTATTACGTAATAATATATAACGTTATACGACATCAGGTAATACTATATAACGTTACACGTTAGTACGTAATAGAATATAACGTTATACGTTAGTACGTAATAGGATATAACGTTATACGTTATAAGGTAATACTCAATAACGTTATACGTCATTACATAATAGTATAACGTTATACGTCATTACGTAATAGTATATAACGTTATGCGTTTTTACGTAATAGTATATAACGTTATACGGCATCAGGTAATACTATATAACGTTACACGTTATTACGTAATAGTATATAACGTTATACGTCATTACGTATTAGTTTATAACGTTACACGTTAGTACGTAATAGTATAAAACGTTATAGGTCATCAGGTAATACTATATAACGTTACACGTTAGTACGTAATAGAATATAACGTTATACGTTATTACGTAATAGGATATAACGTTATACGTTATAAGGTAATACTATATAACGTTACACGTTAGTACGTAATAGTATATAACGTTATACGTTAATACGTATTAGTATATAACGTTGTACGTCATTACGTATTGGTATATAACGTTATACGTTTGTACGTAATGGTATATAACGTTATACGTCATTACGTAATACTATATAACGTTACACGTTAGTACGTAATAGTATATAGCGTTATACGTCATTACGTAATAGTATATAACGTTACACGTTAGCACGTAATAGTATGTAACGTTATACGGCATCAGGTAATACTATATAACGTTACACGTTAGTACGTAATAGTATATAGCGTTATACGTCATTACGTAATAGTATATAACGTTACACGTTAGCACGTAATAGTATATAACGTTACACGTTAGTACGTAATAGTATATAGCGTTATACGTCATTACGTAATAGTATATAACGTTACACGTTAGCACGTAATAGTATATAACGTTATACGGCATCAGGTAATACTATATAACGTTACACGTTAGTACGTAATAGTCTATAGCGTTATACGTCATTACGTAATAGTATATAACGTTACACGTTAGCACGTAATAGTATATAACGTTATACGGCATCAGGTAATACTCTATAACGTTACACGTTAGTACGTACTGGTATATAACGTTATACGTTAGTAGGTAATAGTATATAACGTTATACGTTAGTACGTAATATTATATAACGTTATTCGTTATTACGTAATAGGATATAACGTTATACGTTAGTACGTAATAGTATATAACGCTATACGTCATCAGGTAATACTATATAACGTTACACGTTAGTACGTAATAGAATATAACGTTATACGTTAGTACGTAATAGGATATAACGTTATACGTTATAAGGTAATACTCAATAACGTTATACGTCATTACATAGTAGTATATAACGTTATACGTCATTACTTAATAGTATATAACGTTATACGGCATCAGGTAATACTATATAACGTTATACGTCATTACATAATAGTATAACGTTATACGTCATTACGTAATAGTACATAACGTTATACGTTAGTACGTAATAGGATATAACGTTATACGTTATAAGGTAATACTCAATAACGTTATACGTCATTACATAGTAGTATATAACGTTATACGTCATTACTTAATAGTATATAACGTTATACGGCATCAGGTAATACTATATAACGTTATACGTCATTACATAATAGTATAACGTTATACGTCATTACGTAATAGTACATAACGTTATACGTCATTACATAATAGTATATAACGTTATACGTCATTACGTAATAGTATATAACGTTATACGTTAGTACGTAATAGTATATAACGTTATACGTTAGTACGTAATAGTATATAACGTTACACGTTATTACGTAATAGTATATAACGTTATACGTCATTACGTATTAGTTTATAACGTTACACGTTAGTACGTAATAGTATAAAACGTTATAGGTCATCAGGTAATACTATATAACGTTACACGTTAGTACGTAATAGAATATAACGTTATACGTTAGTACGTAATAGGATATAACGTTATACGTTATAAGGTAATACTATATAACTTTACACGTTAGTACGTAATAGTATATAACGTTATACGTTATTACGTATTAGTATATAACGTTATACGTCATTACGTACTAGTATATAACGTTATACGTTAGTACGTAATTATATATAACGTTATACGTTAGTACGTAATAGTATATAACGTTATACGTTAGTACGTAATAATATATAACGTTATACGTTATTACGTAACAGGATATAACGTTATACGTTAGTACGTAATAGTATATAACGTTATACGTCATCAGGCAATACTATATAATGTTACACGTTAGTACGTAATAGAATATAACGTTATTCGTTTTTACGTAATAGTATATAACGTTATACGGCATCATGTAATACTATATAACGTTACACGTTATTACGTAATAGTATATAACGTTATACGTCATTACGTGATAGTATATAACGTTATACGTTATTACGTAATAGGATATAACGTTATACGTTATAAGGTAATACTCAATAACGTTATACGTCATTACATAATAGTATAACGTTATACGTCATTACGTAATAGTATAACGTTATACGTCATTACGTAATAGTATATAACGTTATACGTTATTACGTATTAGTATATAACGTTGCACGGTTTTACGTAATAGTATATAACGTTATACGTCATTACGTATTAGTTTATAACGTTACACGTTAGTACGTAATAGTATATAACGTTATACGTTAGTACGTAATAGGATATGACGTTATACGTCATTACGTAATACTATATAACGTTACACGTTTGTACGTAATAGTATATAGCGTTATACGTCATTACGTAATAGTATATAACGTTATACGTCATTACCTAATAGTATATAACGTTATACGGCATCAGGTAATACTATATAACGTTACACGTTAGTACGTAATAGTATATAGCGTTATACGTCATTACGTAATAGTATATAACGTTACACGTTAGCACGTAATAGGATATATCGTTATACGTCATCAGGTAATACTATATAACGTTACACGTTAGCACGTAATAGGATATAACGTTATACGTTATAAGGTAATACTCAATAACGTTATACGTCATTACATAATAGTATATAACGTTATACGTCATTACCTAACAGTATATAACGTTATACGGCATCAGGTAATACTATATAACGTTACACGTTAGAACGTAATAGTATATAGCGTTATACGTCATTACGTAATAGTATATAACGTTACACGTTAGCACGTAATAGGATATATCGTTATACGGCATCAGGTAATACTATATAACGTTACACGTTAGATCGTACTGGTATATAACGTTATACGTCAGTAGGTAATAGTATATAACGTTACACGTTAGTACGTAATAGAATATAACGTTATACGTTAGTACGTAATAGGATATAACGTTATACGTTATAAGGTAATACACAACAACGTTATACGTCATTACATAATAGTATATAACGTTATACGTCATTACGTAATAGTATATAACGTTATACGTTAGTACTTAATAGTATATAACGTTATCCGTTAGTACGTAATAGTATATAACGTTATACGTTATTACGTAATAGGATATAACGTTATACGTTAGTACGAAATAGTATATAACGTTATACGTCATTACGTATTAGTTTATAACGTTACACCTTAGTACGTAATAGTATAAAACGTTATAGGTCATCAGGTAATACTATATAACGTTACACGTTAGTACGTAATAGTATATAGCGTTATACGTCATTACGTAATAGTATATAACGTTACACGTTAGCACGTAATAGGATATATCGTAATACGGCATCAGGTAATACTATATAACGTTACACGTTAGTACGTACTGGTATATAACGTTATACGTCAGTAGGTAATAGTATATAACGTTATACGTTAGTACGTAATAGTATATAACGTTATACGTTATTACGTAATAGGATATAACGTTATACGTTATTACGTATTAGTATATAACGTTATACGTCATTACGTATTAGTTTATAACGTTACGCGTTAGTACGTAATAGTATATAACGTTATACGTCATTACGTACTGGTATATAACGTTATACATTATTACGTAATAGGATATAACGTTATACGTTAGCACGTAATAGTATATAACGTTATACGATATTACGTAATAGTATATAACGTTATACGTTATTACGTATTAGTATATAACGTTACACGTCATTACGTATTAGTTTATAGCGTTACACGTTAGTACGTAATAGGATATGACGTTATACGTCATTACGTAATACTATATAACGTTACACGTTAGTACGTAATAGTATATAACGTTATACGATATTACGTTTTAGTATATAACGTTACACGTTAGTACGTAATAGAATATAACGTTACACGTTAGTACGTAATAGAATATAACGTTATACGATATTACGTATTAGTATATAACGTTATACGATATTACGTATTAGTATATAACGTTACACGTTATTACGTAATAGTATATAACGTTACACGTTAGCACGTAATAGTATATATCGTTATACGGCATCAGGTAATACTATATAACGTTACACGTTAGTACGTAATAGTATATAACGTTATACGTTATTGCGTATTAGTATATAACGTTATACGTCATTACGTACTGGTATATAACGTTATACATTATTACGTAATAGGATATAACGTTATACGTTAGCACGTAATAGTATATAACGTTATACGATATTACGTACTAGTATATAACGTTATACGTTAGTACGTAATAGTATATAACGTTATACGTTAGTACGTATTAGTTTATAACGTTATACGATAGCACGTAATAGTATATAACGTTATACGTTAGTACGTATTGGTTTATAACGTTATACGTTAGTACGTAATAGTATATAACGTTATACGTCATCAGGTAATACTATATTACGTTACACGTTATTACGTAATAGTATATAACGTTATACGTCAACCAGGTAATACTATATAACGTTACACGTTAGTACGTAATAGTACATAACGTTATACGTTATTACGTATTAGTATATAACGTTATACGTCATTACGTACTGGTATATAACGTTATACGTTTGTACGTAATAGTATATAACGTTATACGTCATTAGGTAATACTATATAACGTTACACGTTATTACGTAATAGTATATAACGTTATACGTCATCAGGTAATACTATATAACGTTACACGTTAGTACGTAATAGTATATAACGTTATACGTTATTACGTATTAGTATATAACGTTATACGTCATTACGTACTGGTATATAGCGTTATACGTTATTACGTAATAATATATAACGTTATACGACATCAGGTAATACTATATAACGTTACACGTTAGTACGTAATAGTGTATAACGTTATACGTCATTACGTAATAGTATATAACTTTATGCGTTATTACGTAATAGTATGTAACGTTATACGTTGTTACGTATTAGTATATAACGTTACACGTCATTACGTACTAGTATATAACTTTATACGTTAGTACGTAATAGTATATAGCGTTATACGTTATTACGTAATAATATATAACGTTATACGACATCAGGTAATACTATATAACGTTACACGTTAGTACGTAATAGAATATAACGTTATACGTTAGTACGTAATAGGATATAACGTTATACGTTATAAGGTAATACTCAATAACGTTATACGTCATTACATAATAGTATAACGTTATACGTCATTACGTAATAGTATATAACGTTATACGATATTACGTATTAGTATATAACGGTACACGTTATTACGTAATAGTATATACCGTTATACGTCATTACGTATTAGTATATAACGTTATATGTCATCAGGTAATACTATATAACGTTACACGTTAGTACGTAATAGTATATAGCGTTATACGTTATTACGTAATAATATATAACGTTATACGACATCAGGTAATACTATACAACGTTACACGTTAGTACGTAATAGTGTATAACGATATACTTTATTACGTATTTGTATATAACGTTATACGTTGTTACGTATTAGTATATAACGTTATACGACATTACGTACTGGTATATAACGTTATACGTTAGTACGTAATAGTATATATCGTTATACGGCATCAGGTAATACTATATAACGTTACACGTTAGTACGTAATAGTATATAGCGTTATACGTCATTACGTAATAGTATATAACGTTACACGTTAGCACGTAATAGGATATATCGTTATACGGCATCAGGTAATACTATATAACGTTACACGTTAGTACGTACTGGTATATAACGTTATACGTCAGTAGGTGATAGTATATAACGTTATACGTTAGTACGTAATAGTATATAACGTTATACGTTATTACGTAATAGGATATAACGTTACACGTTAGTACGTAATAGAATATAACGTTATACGTTAGTACGTAATAGGATATAACGTTATACGTTATAAGGTAATACACAATAACGTTATACGTCATTACATAATAGTATATAACGTTATACGTCATTACGTAATAGTATATAACGTTATACGTTAGTACGTAATAGTATATAACGTTATCCGTTAGTACGTAATAGTATACAACGTTATACGTTATTACGTAATAGGATATAACGTTATACGTTAGTACGAAATAGTATATAACGTTATACGTCATCAGGCAATACTATATAACGTTACACGTTAGTACGTAATAGAATATAACGTTATACGTTAGTACGTAATAGATATAACGTTATACGTTATAAGGTAATACTCAATAACGTTATACGTCATTACATAATAGTATAATGTTATACATCATTACGTAATAGTATATAACGTTATGCGTTTTTACGTAATAGTATATAACGTTATACGTTATTACGTATTAGTATATAACGTTACACGTTATTACGTAATAGTATATAACGTTATACGTTATTACGTATTAGTATATAACGTTATACGTCATTACGTATTAGTTTATAGCGTTACACGTTAGTACGTAATAGGATATGACGTTATACGTCATTACGTAATACTATATAACGTTACACGTTAGTACGTAATAGTATATAACGTTATACGTTATTACGTATTAGTATATAACGTTACACGTTAGCACGTAATAGTATATAACGTTATACGGCATCAGGTAATAGTATATAACGTTATACGTTAGTACGTAATAGGATATAACGTTATACGTTATAAGGTAATACTCAATAACGTTTTACGTCATTACATAATAGTATATAACGTTATACGTCATTACCTAATAGTATATAACGTTATACGGCATCAGGTAATACTATATAACGTTACACGTTAGTACGTAATAGTATATAGCGTTATACGTCTTTACGTAATAGTATATAACGTTACACGTTAGCACGTAATAGGATATATCGTAATACGGCATCAGGTAATACTATATAACGTTACACGTTAGTACGTACTGGTATATAACGATATACGTCAGTAGGTAATAGTATATAACGTTATACGTTAGTACGTAATAGTATATAACGTTATACGTTATTACGTAATAGGATATAACGTTATACGTTAGTACGTAATAGTATAAAACGTTATAGGTCATCAGGTAATACTATATAACGTTACACGTTAGTACGTAATAGAATATAACGTTATACGTTAGTACGTAATAGGATATAACGTTATACGTTATAAGGTAATACTATATAACGTTACACGTAAGTACGTAATAGTATATAACGTTATACGTTATTACGTATTAGTATATAGCGTTATACGTCATTACGTGCTGGTATATAACGTTATACGTTTGTACGTAATAATATATAACGTTATACGACATCAGGTAATACTATATAACGTTACGCGTTAGTACGTAATAGTGTATAACGACATTCGTTATTACGTATTTGTATATAACGTTATACGCTGTTACGTATTAGTATATAACGTTATACGTCATTACGTACTAGTATATAACGTTATACGTTAGTACGTAATTATATATAACGTTATACGTTAGTACGTAATAGTATATAACGTTATACGTCATCAGGCAATACTATATAACGTTACACGTTAGTACGTAATAGAATATAACGTTATACGTTAGTACGTAATAGAAATAACGTTATACGTTATAAGGTAATACTCAATAACGTTATACGTCATTACATAATAGTATAACGTTATACATCATTACGTAATAGTATATAACGTTATGCGTTTTTACGTAATAGTATATAACGTTATACGGCATCATGTAATACTATATAACGTTACACGTTATTACGCAATAGTATATAACGTTATACGTCATTACGTGATAGTATATAACGTTATACGTTATTACGTAATAGGATATAACATTATACGTTATAAGGTAATTCTCAATAACGTTATACGTCATTACATAATAGTATAACGTTATACGTCATTACGTAATAGTATAGCGTTATACGTCATTACGTAATAGGATATGACGTTATACGTCATTACGTAATACTATATAACGTTACACGTTAGTACGTAATAGTATATAGCGTTATACGTCATTACGTAATAGTATATAACGTTACACGTTAGCACGTAATAGTATATAACGTTATACGGCATCAGGTAATACTATATAACGTTATAGGTTAGTACGTAATAGGATATAACGTTATACGTTATAAGGTAATACTCAATAACGTTATACGTCATTACATAATAGTATATAACGTTATACGTCATTACCTAATCGTATATATCGTTATACGGCATCAGGTAATACTATATAACGTTACACGTTAGTACGTAATAGTATATAGCGTTATACGTCATTACGTAATAGTATATAACGTTACACGTTAGCACGTAATAGGATATATCGTAATACGGCATCAGGTAATACTATATAACGTTACACGTTAGTACGTACTGGTATATAACGTTATACGTCAGTAGGTAATAGTATATAACGTTATACGTTAGTACGTAATAGTATATAACGTTATACGTTATTACGTAATAGGATATAACGTTATACGTTAGTACGTAATAGTATATAACGTTATACGTCATCAGGTAATACTATATAACGTTACACGTTAGTACGTAATAGAATATAACGTTATACGTTAGTACGTAATAGGATATAACGTTATACGTTATAAGGTAATACACAATAACGTTATACGTCATTACATAATAGTATATAACGTTATACGTCATTACGTAATAGTATATAACGTTATACGTTAGTACGTAATAGTATATAACGTTATCCGTTAGTACGTAATAGTATATAACGTTATACGTTATTACGTAATAGGATATAACGTTATACGTTAGTACGAAATAGTATATAATGTTATACGTCATCAGGCAATACTATATAACGTTACACGTTAGTACGTAATAGAATATAACGTTATACGTTAGTACGTAATAGATATAACGTTATACGTTATAAGGTAATACTCAATAACGTTATACGTCATTACATAATAGTATAATGTTATACATCATTACGTAATAGTATATAACGTTATGCGTTTTTACGTAATAGTATATAACGTTATACGTTATTACGTATTAGTATATAACGTTACACGTTATTACGTAATAGTATATAACGTTATACGTTATTACGTATTAGTATATAACGTTATACGTCATTACGTATTAGTTTATAGCGTTACACGTTAGTACGTAATAGGATATGACGTTATACGTCATTACGTAATACTATATAACGTTACACGTTAGTACGTAATAGTATATAACGTTATACGTTATTACGTATTAGTATATAACGTTATACGTCATTACGTACTGGTATATAACGTTATACGTTTGTACGTAATAGTATATAACGTTATACGTCATTAGGTAATACTATATAACGTTACACGTTATTACGTAATAGTATATAACGTTATACGTCATCAGGTAATACTATATAACGTTACACGTTAGTACGTAATAGTATATAACGTTACACGTTAGCACGTAATAGTATATATCGTTATACGGCATCAGGTAATACTATATAACGTTACACGTTAGTACGTAATAGTATATAACGTTATACGTTATTGCGTATTAGTATATAACGTTATACGCCATTACGTACTGGTATATAACGTTATACGTTATTACGTAATAGGATATAACGTTATACGTTAGCACGTAATACTATATAACGTTATACGATATTACGTACTAGTATATAACGTTATACGTTAGTACGTAATAGTATATAACGTTATACGTTAGTACGTATTAGTTTATAACGTTATACGTTAGCACGTAATAGTATATAACGTTATACGTTAGTACGTATTAGTTTATAACGTTCTACGTTAGTACATAATAGTATATAACGTTATACGTCATCAGGTAATACTATATTACGTTACACGTTATTACGTAATTGTATATAACGTTATACGTTAATACGTATTAGTTTATAACGTTATACGTCAGTACGTAATAGTATATAACGTTATACGTCATCAGGTAATACTATATTACGTTACACGTTATTACGTAATAGTATATAACGTTATACGTCAACCAGGTAATACTATATAACGTTACACGTTAGTACGTAATAGTACATAACGTTATACGTTATTACGTATTAGTATATAACGTTATACGTCATTACGTACTGGTATATAACGTTATACGTTTGTACGTAATAGTATATAACGTTATACGTCATTAGGTAATACTATATAACATTACACGTTATTACGTAATAGTATATAACGTTATACGTCATCAGGTAATACTATATAACGTTACACGTTAGTACGTAATACTATATAACGTTATACGTTATTACGTATTAGTATATAACGTTATACGTCATTACTTACTGGTATATAACGTTATACGTTAGTACGTAATAGTATATAGCGTTATACGTTATTACGTAATAATATATAACGTTATACGACATCAGGTAATACTATATAACGTTACACGTTAGTACGTAATAGTGTATAACGATATACGTTATTACGTATTTGTATATAACGTTATACGTTGTTACGTATTAGTATATAACGTTATACGTCATTACGTACTGGTATATAACGTTATACGTTAGTACGTAATAGTATATAACGTTATACGTTAGTTCGTAATAGTATATAACGTTATACGTCATCAGGTAATACTATATAACGTTACACGTTAGTACGTAATAGAATATAACGTTATACGTTAGTACGTAATAGGATATAACGTTATACGTTATAAGGTAATACTCAATAACGTTATACGTCATTACATAATAGTATAACGTTATACGTCATTACGTAATAGTATATAACTTTATGCGTTATTACGTAATAGTATATAACGTTATACGTTGTTACGTATTAGTATATAACGTTACACGTCATTACGTACTAGTATATAACTTTATACGTTAGTACGTAATAGTATATAGCGTTATACCTTATTACGTAATAATATATAACGTTATACGACATCAGGTAATACTATATAACGTTACACGTTAGTACGTAATAGAATATAACGTTATACGTTATAAGGTAATACTCAATAACGTTATACGTCATTACATAATAGTATAACGTTATACGTCATTACGTAATAGTATATAACGTTATACGATATTACGTATTAGTATATAACGGTACACGTTATTACGTAATAGTATATACCGTTATACGTCATTACGTATTAGTATATAACGTTATACGTCATCAGGTAATACTATATAACGTTACACGTTAGTACGTAATAGTATATAACGTTATACGTCATTACATAACAGTATATAACGTTATAGGTCTTTACGTAATAGTGTATAACGTTATACGATATTACGTATTAGTATATAACGTTATACGATATTACGTATTAGTATATAACGTTATACGTCATTACGTACTGGTATATAACGTTATACGTTAGTACGTAATAGTATATAGCGTTATACGTTATTACGTAATAATATATAACGTTATACGACATCAGGTAATACTATATAACGTTACACGTTAGTACGTAATAGTGTATAACGATATACGTTATTACGTATTTGTATATAACGTTATACATTATTACGTAATAGTATATAACGTTATACGTTATTACGTATTAGTATATAACGTTATACGTCATTACGTATTAGTTTATAGCGTTACACGTTAGTACGTAATAGGATATGACGTTATACGTCATTACGTAATACTATATAACGTTACACGTTAGTACGTAATAGTATATAACGTTATACGTTATTACGTATTAGTATATAACGTTATACGTCATTACGTACTGGTATATAACGTTATACGTTTGTACGTAATAGTATATAACGTTATACGTCATTAGGTAATACTATATAACGTTACACGTTATTACGTAATAGTATATAACGTTATACGTCATCAGGTAATACTATATAACGTTACACGTTGGTACGTAATAGTATATAACGTTACACGTTAGCACGTAATAGTATATATCGTTATACGGCATCAGGTAATACTATATAACGTTACACGTTAGTACGTAATAGTATATAACGTTATACGTTATTGCGTATTAGTATATAACGTTATACGTCATTACGTACTGGTATATAACGTTATACGTTATTACGTAATAGGATATAACGTTATACGTTAGCACGAAATACTATATAACGTTATACGATATTACGTACTAGTATATAACGTTATACGTTAGTACGTAATAGTATATAACGTTATACGTTAGTACGTATTAATTTATAACGTTATACGTTAGCACGTAATAGTATATAACGTTATACGTTAGTACGTGTTAGTTTATAACGTTCTACGTTAGTACATAATAGTATATAACGTTATACGTCATCAGGTAATACTATATTACGTTACGCGTTATTACGTAATTGTATATAACGTTATACGTTAATACGTATTAGTTTATAACGTTATAGGTCAGTACGTAATAGTATATAACGTTATACGTCATCAGGTAATACTATATTACGTTACACGTTATTACGTAATAGTATATAACGTTATACGTCAACCAGGTAATACTATATAACGTTACACGTTAGTACGTAATAGTACATAACGTTATACGTTATTGCGTATTAGTATATAACGTTATACGTCATTACGTACTGGTATATAACGTTATACGTTATTACGTAATAGGATATAACGTTATACGTTAGCACGAAATACTATATAACGTTATACGATATTACGTACTAGTATATAACGTTATACGTTAGTACGTAATAGTATATAACGTTATACGTTAGTACGTATTAATTTATAACGTTATACGTTAGCACGTAATAGTATATAACGTTATACGTTAGTACGTAATAGTATATAGCGTTATACGTTATTACGTAATAATATATAACGTTATACGACATCAGGTAATACTATATAACGTTACACGTTAGTACGTAATAGTGTATAACGATATACGTTATTACGTATTTGTATATAACGTTATACGTTGTTACGTATTAGTATATAACGTTATACGTCATTACGTACTGGTATATAACGTTATACGTTAGTACGTAATAGTATATAACGTTATACGTTAGTTCGTAATAGTATATAACGTTATACGTCATCAGGTAATACTATATAACGTTACACGTTAGTACGTAATAGAATATAACGTTATACGTTAGTACGTAATAGGATATAACGTTATACGTTATAAGGTAATACTCAATAACGTTATACGTCATTACATAATAGTATAACGTTATACGTCATTACGTAATAGTATATAACTTTATGCGTTATTACGTAATAGTATATAACGTTATACGTTGTTACGTATTAGTATATAACGTTACACGTCATTACGTACTAGTATATAACTTTATACGTTAGTACGTAATAGTATATAGCGTTATACGTCATTACATAACAGTATATAACGTTATAGGTCTTTACGTAATAGTGTATAACGTTATACGTTAGTACGTAATAGTATATAACGTTATACGATATTACGTATTAGTATATAACGTTATACGATATTACGTATTAGTATATAACGTTATACGTTAGTACGTAATAGGATATAACGTTATACGTTAGTACGTAATAGTATATAACGTTATACGTCATTACATAATAGTATATAACGTTATACGCCTTTGCGTAATAGTGTATAACGTTATACGTAAGTACGTAGTAGTATATAACGTTATACGATATTACGTAACAGTATATAACGTTATACGATAGTACGTAATAGTATATAACGTTATACGATAGTACGTAATAGTATATAACGTTATACGGTAGTACGTAATAGTATATAACGTTATACGTCGTTACGTACTGGTATATAACGTTATACGTTAGTACGTAATAGTATATAGCGTTATACGTTATTACGTAATAATATATAACGTTATACGACATCAGGTAATACTCTATAACGTTACACGTTAGTACGTAATAGTGTATAACGATATACGTTATTACGTATTTGTATATAACGTTATACGTTGTTACGTATTAGTATATAACGTTATACGTCATTACGTACTGGTATATAACGTTATACGTTAGTACGTAATAGTATATAACGTTATACGTTAGTTCGTAATAGTATATAACGTTATACGTCATCAGGTAATACTATATAACGTTACACGTTAGTACGTAATAGAATATAACGTTATACGTTAGTACGTAATAGATATAACGTTATACGTTATAAGGTAATACTCAATAACGTTATACGTCATTACATAATAGTATAACGTTATACGTCATTACGTAATAGTATATAACGTTATACGATATTACGTATTAGTATATAACGGTACACGTTATTACGTAATAGTATATACAGTTATACGTCATTACGTATTAGTATATAACGTTATACGTCATCAGGTAATACTATATAACGTTACACGTTAGTACGTAATAGTATATAACGTTATACGTCATTACATAACAGTATATAACGTTATAGGTCTTTACGTAATAGTGTATAACGTTATACGTTAGTACGTAATAGTATATAACGTTATACGATATTACGTATTAGTATATAACGTTATACGATATTACGTATTAGTATATAACGTTATACGTTAGTACGTAATAGGATATAACGTTATACGTTAGTACGTAATAGTATATAACGTTATACGCCATCAGGTGATACTATATAACGTTACACGTTAGTACGTAATAGTATATAACGTTATACGTTAGTACGTAACAGTATATAACGTTATACGTTAGTACGTAATAGTATATAGCGTTATACGTTATTACGTAATAATATATAACGTTATACGACATCAGGTAATACTATATAACGTTACACGTTAGTACGTAATAGTGTATAACGATATACTTTATTACGTATTTGTATATAACGTTATACGTTGTTACGTATTAGTATATAACGTTATACGACATTACGTACTGGTATATAACGTTATACGTTAGTACGTAATAATATATAACGTTATACGTCATCAGGTAATACTATATAACGTTACACGTTAGTACGTAATAGTATATAACGTTATACGTCATTAACATAATAGTATATAACGTTATACGCCTTTGCGTAATAGTGTATAACGTTATACGTAAGTACGTAGTAGTATATAACGTTATACGATATTACGTAACAGTATATAACGTTATACGATAGTACGTAATAGTATATAACGTTATACGATAGTACGTAATAGTATATAACGTTATACGGTAGTACGTAATAGTATATAACGTTATATGTCATTACGTACTGGTATATAACGTTATACGTTAGTACGTAATAGTATATAGCGTTATACGTTATTACGTAATAATATATAACGTTATACGACATCAGGTAATACTCTATAACGTTACACGTTAGTACGTAATAGTGTATAACGATATACGTTATTACGTATTTGTATATAACGTTATACGTTGTTACGTATTAGTATATAACGTTATACGTCATTACGTACTGGTATATAACGTTATACGTTAGTTCGTAATAGTATATAACGTTATACGTTAGTTCGTAATAGTATATAACGTTATACGTCATCAGGTAATACTATATAACGTTACACGTTAGTACGTAATAGAATATAACGTTATACGTTAGTACGTAATAGATATAACGTTATACGTTATAAGGTAATACTCAATAACGTTATACGTCATTACATAATAGTATAATGTTATACATCATTACGTAATAGTATATAACGTTATGCGTTTTTACGTAATAGTATATAACGTTATACGTTATTACGTATTAGTATATAACGTTACACGTTATTACGTAATAGTATATAACGTTATACGTTATTACGTATTAGTATATAACGTTATACGTCATTACGTATTAGTTTATAGCGTTACACGTTAGTACGTAATAGGATATGACGTTATACGTCATTACGTAATACTATATAACGTTACACGTTAGTACGTAATAGTATATAACGTTATACGTTATTACGTATTAGCATATAACGTTATACGATATTACGTATTAGCATATAACGTTACACGTCAGTACGTAATAGAATATAACGTTACACGTTAGTACGTAATAGAATATAACGTTATACGATATTACGTATTAGTATATAACGTTATACGATATTACGTATTAGTATATAACGTTACACGTTATTACGTAATAGTATATAACGTTACACGATAGCACGTAATAGTATATATCGTTATACGGCATCAGGTAATACTATATAACGTTACACGTTAGTACGTAATAGTATATAACGTTATACGTTATTGCGTATTAGTATATAACGTTATACGTCATTACGTACTGGTATATAACGTTATACGTTAGTACGTAATAGTATATAGCGTTATACGTTATTACGTAATAATATATAACGTTATACGACATCAGGTAATACTCTATAACGTTACACGTTAGTACGTAATAGTATATAACGTTATACGTTAGTACGTATTAGTTTATAACGTTATACGTTAGCACGTAATAGTATATAACGTTATACGTTAGTACGTATTAGTTTATAACGTTATACGTTAGTACGTAATAGTATATAACGTTATACGTCATCAGGTAATACTATATTACGTTACACGTTATTACGTAATAGTATATAACGTTATACGTTAGTACGTAATAGTATATAACGTTATACGTTAGTACGTAACAGTATATAACGTTATACGTTAGTACGTAATAGCATATAACGTTATACGTTATTACGTAATAGGATATAACGTTATACGTTAGTACGTAATAGGATATAACGTTATACGTCATCAGGTAATACTATATAACGTTACACGTTAGTACGTAATAGAATATAGCGTTATACGTTAGTACGTAATAGGATATAACGTTATACGTTATAAGGTAATACTCAATAACGTTATACGTCATTACATAATAGTATAACGTTATACATCATTACGTAATAGTATATAACTTTATGCGTTATTATGTAATAGTATATAACGTTATACGTTGTTACGTATTAGTATATAACGTTATACGTCATTACGTACTAGTATATAACGTTATACGTTAGTACGTAATAGTATATAGCGTTATACGTTATTACGTAATAATATATAACGTTATACGACATCAGGTAATACTATATAACGTCATACGTTAGTACGTAATAGTGTATAACGATATACGTTATTACGTATTTGTATATAACGTTATACGTTGTTACGTATTAGTATATAACGTTATACGTCATTACGTACTGGTATATAACGTTATACGTTAGTACGTAATAGTATATAACGTTATACGTTAGTACGTAACAGTATATAACGTTATACGTTAGTACGTAATAGCATATAACGTTATACGTTATTACGTAATAGGATATAACGTTATACGTTAGTACGTAATAGGATATAACGTTATACGTTATAAGGTAATACTCAATAACGTTATACGTCATTACATAATAGTATAACGTTATACGTTAGTACGTAATAGCATATAACGTTATACGTTATTACGTAATAGTATATATCGTTATACGTCATTACGTATTAGTATATAACGTTATACGTCATCAGGTAATACTATATAACGTTACACGTTAGTACGTAATAGTATATAACGTTATACGTCATTACATAATAGTATATAACGTTATACGCCTTGCGTAATAGTGTATAACGTTATACGTTAGTACGTAATAGTATATAACGTTATACGATATTACGTATTAGTATATAACGTTATACGATATTACGTATTAGTATATAACGTTATACGTTAGTACGTAATAGGATATAACGTTATACGTTAGTACGTAATAGTATATAACGTTATACGTTGTTACGTATTTGTATATAACGGTATACGTCATTACGTACTAGTATATGACGTTATACGTTAGTACGTAATAGTATATAGCGTTATACGTTATTACGTAATAATATATAACGTTATACGACATCAGGTAATACTATATAACGTTACACGTTAGTACGTAATAGTGTATAACGATATACTTTATTACGTATATGTATATAACGTTATACGTTGTTACGTATTAGTATATAACGTTATACGTTATTACGTACTGGTATATAACGTTATACGTTAGTACGTAATAGTATATAACGTTATACGTTAGTACGTAATAGTATATAACGTTATACGTCATCAGGTAATACTATATAACGTTACACGTCAGTACGTAATAGAATATAACGTTATACGTTATAAGGTAATACTCAATAACGTTATACGTCATTACATAATAGTATATAACGTTATACGTCATTACGTAATAGTATATAACGTTATACGTTAGTACGTAATAGTATATAACGTTATACGATAGTACGTAATAGTATATAACGTTATACGATAGTACGTAATAGTATATAACGTTATACGGTAGTACGTAATAGTATATATCGTTATACGATATTACGTAATAGGATATATCGTTATACGTCATTACGTATTAGTTTATAACGTTCTACGTTAGTACGTAATAGTATATAACGTTACACGTTAGTACGTAATAGAATAATACGTTATACGTTAGTACGTAATAGGATATAACGTTATACGTCATTGCGTAATAGTATATAACGTTATACGTCATTGCGTAATACTATACTACGTTACACGTTATTACGTAATAGTATATAACGTTATACGTCATCTGGTAATACTATACAACGTTACACGTTATTACGTATTAGTTTATAACGTTACACGTTAGTACGTAATAGTATATAACGTTATACGTTAGTACGTAATAGGATATAACGTTATACGTCATTGCGTAATAGTATATAACGTTATACGTCATTGCGTAATACTATACTACACCCTTGGACAAAAAGATAGCACATGTGTGCTATCATTAATTTCTCATAGATAGAGTCCGAATTTCCCAAGTTTGACGAATGGCATATAAACAGTACCTTGTAGTAATAAGGTATATGAGCTTGAAACTGTATCTTCGCTATTCCTCTTGTATTTATCAACAATGATTGTGAAATCCGGTCGGCGAAATGATAGCACACTTTCAAAAGTTGTAGTGTTTATTATCTACTAAATTGTACAAAAATAAAAAACCTTTTAAAATTTAATAATGTGTGGATCCTCCCTTATTCTCCACCACCTCCAGCATTCGTTTCGGCAAAGAACGATATAGTTTTCTAATATAATCCAGCGATATATTTCTCCATTCCTCTTCAAGGCACTTTTTTAACTGATTAATACTTTCAAATTGCCTATTTTCTCTATAAACGGCATTGCTTAATTTACTCCAACAGTTTTCGATTATGTTTAAATCGGGGGAGCATGCAGGCCAGTCCAAAACTGCAATATTTTCTGTTGAAAAATATTCTTTCACAACCTTAGCGGTGTGAACTGCAGCATTATCTTGCTGAAAAATAAAATCTTGTCTCGCAATATGTGTTGCGTACTTTGCAATTTGATTTTGTATCAAATTACGATAGGTTATAGCATTCATCTTGCTGCGAATTGATATTAAATCAGTCTTTCCGTTATACCCAATACCTGCCCAAAGCATAATGCTACCTCCACCCATTTGACGCCGTATTTGTGACAATTTTTTTTTTCTTACATCATGATAGTAAAAATTGAATCCATCTGGGCCATCTAAATTAAATCTTTTTTTATCTGTAAATATAACTTTCCTCCACTTCTTGTTCCACCGTATATGTTCTTTTGCAAAATATAATCGATGCTCCTTGTGAATCTGCTTTAGAGCTGGTCTTCGTTTTAATTTCATCCGCTTTATGTGCGCGGATTGTTGTAGTACACGTCTGACATTCCGAGGATTAGTTTTTACGCCAACTTTTTCTGCAATTTCACGTGACGTGAGAAGCGAATTTGACGCGGCACGTAAAATTGCACGTTTTTCACGAGTACTAATCGCGGAAGGTCTCCCACTGCTTTTTTTTGTTCCATAATTATTTACATCTTTCAGTAAATTATAAATGACTTTCCGACTTCTACTGAGAACTTTTGCAATTTTAGAAATAGTAAAGTTTTCTTTCTTTAATTTCAAAACTGTTTGAATCTCTTCACTATTTAGCTGTTTTCCACGTCCCATTGTTTGAATCGAAATTTGTAAGGTTTCTAATGAAATTCTTCTACTTTTCACTACGTCTACACCACTCAGAATACACAGAAATACTAAGGAATGGAAACAAAATGCTTGGTGTGCTATCATTTCGCCGACCGGATTTCACAATCATTGTTGATAAATACAAGAGGAATAGCGAAGATACAGTTTCAAGCTCATATACCTTATTACTACAAGGTACTGTTTATATGCCATTCGTCAAACTTGGGAAATTCGGACTCTATCTATGAGAAATTAATGATAGCACACATGTGCTATCTTTTTGTCCAAGGGTGTACGTTACACGTTATTACGTAATAGTATATAACGTTATACGGTAGTACGTAATAGTATATATCGTTATACGATATTACGTAATAGGATATATCGTTATACGTCATTACGTATTAGTTTATAACGTTCTACGTTAGTACGTAATAGTATATAACGTTACACGTTAGTACGTAATAGAATATAACGTTATACGTTAGTACGTAATAGTATATAACGTTATACGTCATCAGGTAATACTATATAACGTTACACGTCAGTACGTAATAGAATATAACGTTATACGTTATAAGGTAATACTCAATAACGTTATACGTCATTACATAATAGTATATAACGTTATACGTCATTACGTAATAGTATATAACGTTATACGTTAGTACGTAATAGTATATAACGTTATACGATAGTACGTAATAGTATATAACGTTATACGATAGTACGTAATAGTATATAACGTTATACGATAGTACGTAATAGTATATAACGTTATACGGTAGTACGTAATAGTATATATCGTTATACGATATTACGTAATAGGATATATCGTTATACGTCATTACGTATTAGTTTATAACGTTCTACGTTAGTACGTAATAGTATATAACTTTACACGTTAGTACGTAATAGAATATAACGTTATACGTTAGTACGTAATAGGATATAACGTTATACGTCATTGCGTAATAGTATATAACGTTATACGTCATTGCGTAATACTATACTACGTTACACGTTATTACGTAATAGTATATAACGTTATACGTCATCTGGTAATACTATATAACGTTACACGTTATTACGTATTAGTTTATAACGTTACACGTTAGTACGTAATAGTATATAACGTTATACGTTAGTACGTAATAGGATATGACGTTATACGTCATCAGGTAATACTATATAACGTTACACGTTAGTACGTAATAGAATATAACGTTATACGTTAGTACGTAATTGTATATAACGTTATACACGTCATCAGGTAATACTATATAACGTTACACGTTAGCACGTATTAGATAATAACGTTATACGTCATTACATAATAGTATATAACGTTATTGGTCATTACGTAATAGTATATAACGTTATACGTTAGTACGTAATAGTATATAACGTTATACGATAGTACGTAATAGTATATAACGTTATACGATAGTACGTAATAGTATATAACGTTATACGTCATTACGTATTAGTTTATAACGTTATACGTTAGTACGTAATAGTATATAACGTTATACGGCATCAGGTAATACTATATAACGTTACACGTTAGTGCGTATTAGATAATAACGTTATACGTTAGTACGTAATAGAAAAGAACGTTATACGTTATAAGGTAATACTCAATAACGTTATACGTCATTACATAATAGTATATAACGTTATACGTCATTACGTAATAGTATATAACGTTATACGGCATCAGGTAATACTATATAACGTTACACGTTAGTACGTAATAGTACATAACGTTATACGTTAGTACGTAATAGTATATAACGTTATACGATATTACGTACTAGTATATAACGTTATACGTTAGTACGTAATAGTATATAGCGTTATACGTTATTACGTAATAATATATAACGTTATACGACATCAGGTAATACTATATAACGTCATACGTTAGTACGTAATAGTGTATAACGATATACGTTATTACGTATTTGTATATAACGTTATACGTTGTTACGTATTAGTATATAACGTTATACGTCATTACGTACTGGTATATAACGTTATACGTTAGTACGTAATAGTATATAACTTTATGCGTTATTATGTAATAGTATATAACGTTATACGTTGTTACGTATTAGTATATAACGTTATACGTCATTACGTACTAGTATATAACGTTATACGTTAGTACGTAATAGTATATAGCGTTATACGTTATTACGTAATAATATATAACGTTATACGACATCAGGTAATACTATATAACGTCATACGTTAGTACGTAATAGTGTATAACGATATACGTTATTACGTATTTGTATATAACGTTATACGTTGTTACGTATTAGTATATAACGTTATACGTCATTACGTACTGGTATATAACGTTATACGTTAGTACGTAATAGTATATAACGTTATACGTTAGTACGTAACAGTATATAACGTTATACGTTAGTACGTAATAGCATATAACGTTATACGTTATTACGTAATAGGATATAACGTTATACGTTAGTACGTAATAGGATATAACGTTATACGTTATAAGGTAATACTCAATAACGTTATACGTCATTACATAATAGTATAACGTTATACGTTAGTACGTAATAGCATATAACGTTATACGTTATTACGTAATAGTATATATCGTTATACGTCATTACGTATTAGTATATAACGTTATACGTCATCAGGTAATACTATATAACGTTACACGTTAGTACGTAATAGTATATAACGTTATACGTCATTACATAATAGTATATAACGTTATACGCCTTGCGTAATAGTGTATAACGTTATACGTTAGTACGTAATAGTATATAACGTTATACGATATTACGTATTAGTATATAACGTTATACGATATTACGTATTAGTATATAACGTTATACGTTAGTACGTAATAGGATATAACGTTATACGTTAGTACGTAATAGTATATAACGTTATACGTTGTTACGTATTTGTATATAACGGTATACGTCATTACGTACTAGTATATGACGTTATACGTTAGTACGTAATAGTATATAGCGTTATACGTTATTACGTAATAATATATAACGTTATACGACATCAGGTAATACTATATAACGTTACACGTTAGTACGTAATAGTGTATAACGATATACTTTATTACGTATATGTATATAACGTTATACGTTGTTACGTATTAGTATATAACGTTATACGTTATTACGTACTGGTATATAACGTTATACGTTAGTACGTAATAGTATATAACGTTATACGTTAGTACGTAACAGTATATAACGTTATACGTCATCAGGTAATACTATATAACGTTACACGTCAGTACGTAATAGAATATAACGTTATACGTTATAAGGTAATACTCAATAACGTTATACGTCATTACATAATAGTATATAACGTTATACGTCATTACGTAATAGTATATAACGTTATACGTTAGTACGTAATAGTATATAACGTTATACGATAGTACGTAATAGTATATAACGTTATACGATAGTACGTAATAGTATATAACGTTATACGGTAGTACGTAATAGTATATATCGTTATACGATATTACGTAATAGGATATATCGTTATACGTCATTACGTATTAGTTTATAACGTTCTACGTTAGTACGTAATAGTATATAACGTTACACGTTAGTACGTAATAGAATAATACGTTATACGTTAGTACGTAATAGGATATAACGTTATACGTCATTGCGTAATAGTATATAACGTTATACGTCATTGCGTAATACTATACTACGTTACACGTTATTACGTAATAGTATATAACGTTATACGTCATCTGGTAATACTATACAACGTTACACGTTATTACGTATTAGTTTATAACGTTACACGTTAGTACGTAATAGTATATAACGTTATACGTTAGTACGTAATAGGATATAACGTTATACGTCATTGCGTAATAGTATATAACGTTATACGTCATTGCGTAATACTATACTACGTTACACGTTATTACGTAATAGTATATAACGTTATACGGTAGTACGTAATAGTATATATCGTTATACGATATTACGTAATAGGATATATCGTTATACGTCATTACGTATTAGTTTATAACGTTCTACGTTAGTACGTAATAGTATATAACGTTACACGTTAGTACGTAATAGAATATAACGTTATACGTTAGTACGTAATAGTATATAACGTTATACGTCATCAGGTAATACTATATAACGTTACACGTCAGTACGTAATAGAATATAACGTTATACGTTATAAGGTAATACTCAATAACGTTATACGTCATTACATAATAGTATATAACGTTATACGTCATTACGTAATAGTATATAACGTTATACGTTAGTACGTAATAGTATATAACGTTATACGATAGTACGTAATAGTATATAACGTTATACGATAGTACGTAATAGTATATAACGTTATACGATAGTACGTAATAGTATATAACGTTATACGGTAGTACGTAATAGTATATATCGTTATACGATATTACGTAATAGGATATATCGTTATACGTCATTACGTATTAGTTTATAACGTTCTACGTTAGTACGTAATAGTATATAACTTTACACGTTAGTACGTAATAGAATATAACGTTATACGTTAGTACGTAATAGGATATAACGTTATACGTCATTGCGTAATAGTATATAACGTTATACGTCATTGCGTAATACTATACTACGTTACACGTTATTACGTAATAGTATATAACGTTATACGTCATCTGGTAATACTATATAACGTTACACGTTATTACGTATTAGTTTATAACGTTACACGTTAGTACGTAATAGTATATAACGTTATACGTTAGTACGTAATAGGATATGACGTTATACGTCATCAGGTAATACTATATAACGTTACACGTTAGTACGTAATAGAATATAACGTTATACGTTAGTACGTAATTGTATATAACGTTATACACGTCATCAGGTAATACTATATAACGTTACACGTTAGCACGTATTAGATAATAACGTTATACGTCATTACATAATAGTATATAACGTTATTGGTCATTACGTAATAGTATATAACGTTATACGTTAGTACGTAATAGTATATAACGTTATACGATAGTACGTAATAGTATATAACGTTATACGATAGTACGTAATAGTATATAACGTTATACGTCATTACGTATTAGTTTATAACGTTATACGTTAGTACGTAATAGTATATAACGTTATACGGCATCAGGTAATACTATATAACGTTACACGTTAGTACGTATTAGATAATAACGTTATACGTTAGTACGTAATAGAAAAGAACGTTATACGTTATAAGGTAATACTCAATAACGTTATACGTCATTACATAATAGTATATAACGTTATACGTCATTACGTAATAGTATATAACGTTATACGGCATCAGGTAATACTATATAACGTTACACGTTAGTACGTAATAGTACATAACGTTATACGTTAGTACGTAATAGTATATAACGTTATACGATATTACGTATAAGTATATAACGTTATACGATATTACGTATTAGTATATAACGTTATTGGTCATTACGTAATAGTATATAACGTTATACGTTAGTACGTAATAGTATATAACGTTATACGATAGTACGTAATAGTATATAACGTTATACGATAGTACGTAATAGTATATAACGTTATACGTCATTACGTATTAGTTTATAACGTTATACGTTAGTACGTAATAGTATATAACGTTATACGGCATCAGGTAATACTATATAACGTTACACGTTAGTACGTATTAGATAATAACGTTATACGTTAGTACGTAATAGAAAAGAACGTTATACGTTATAAGGTAATACTCAATAACGTTATACGTCATTACATAATAGTATATAACGTTATACGTCATTACGTAATAGTATATAACGTTATACGGCATCAGGTAATACTATATAACGTTACACGTTAGTACGTAATAGTACATAACGTTACACGTTAGCACGTATTAGATAATAACGTTATACGTCATTACATAATAGTATATAACGTTATTGGTCATTACGTAATAGTATATAACGTTATACGTTAGTACGTAATAGTATATAACGTTATACGATAGTACGTAATAGTATATAACGTTATACGATAGTACGTAATAGTATATAACGTTATACGTCATTACGTATTAGTTTATAACGTTATACGTTAGTATAACTTATACGGCATCAGATAATACTATATAACGTTACACGTTAGTACGTAATAGTACATAACGTTATACGTTAGTACGTAATAGTATATAACGTTATACGATATTACGTATAAGTATATAACGTTATACGATATTACGTATTAGTATATAATATTATACGTTAGTACGTAATTAGTATAAAACGTTATTCGTTAGTACGTATTAGTTTATAAAGTTATACGTTATTACGTAATAGTATATAACGTTATACGTCATCAGGTAATACTATATAACGTTACACGTTAGGACGTAAGAGTATATAACGTTATACGTTAGTACGTAATAGTACATAACGTTATGCGTTAGTACGTAATAGTATATAACGTTATACGACATCAGGTAATACTATATAACATTACACGTTAGTACGTAATAGTGTATAACGATATACGTTATTACGTATTAGTATATAACGTTATACGTTGTTACGTATTAGTATATAACGTTATACGTCATTACGTACTAGTATATAACGTTATACGTTAGTACGTAATAGTATATAACGTTACACGTTAGCACGTAATAGTATATAACGTTATACGTTAGCACGTAATAGTATATAACGCTATACGTTAGTACGTATTAGTTTATAACCTTATATGTTAGTACGTAATAGTATATAACGTTATACGTCATTACGTATTAGTTTATAACGTTATACGTTAGTACGTAATAGTATATAACGTTATACGGCATCAGGTAATACTATATAACGTTACACGTTAGTTCGTATTAGATAATAACGTTATACGTCATTACGTAATAGTATATAACGTTATACGGTAGTACGTAATAGTATATATCGTTATACGATATTACGTAATAGGATATAACGTTATACGTTAGTACGTAATAGTATATAACGTTATACGTCATCAGGTAATACTATATAACGTTACACGTTAGTACGTAATAGAATATAACGTTATACGTTAGTACGTAATAGTACATAACGTTATACGTTAGTACGTAATAGTATATAACGTTATACGATATTACGTATAAGTATATAACGTTATACGATATTACGTATTAGTATATAATATTATACGTTAGTACGTATATAACGTTATACGATATTACGTATTAGTATATAATATTATACGTTAGTACGTATAAAGTATAAAACGTTATTCGTTAGTACGTATTAGTTTATAAAGTTATACGTTATTACGTAATAGTATATAACGTTATACGTCATCAGGTAATACTATATAACGTTACACGTTAGGACGTAAGAGTATATAATGTTATACGTTAGTACGTAATAGTACATAACGTTATGCGTTCGTACGTAATAGTATATAACGTTATACGACATCAGGTAATACTATATAACATTACACGTTAGTACGTAATAGTGTATAACGATATACGTTATTACGTATTAGTATATAACGTTATACGTTGTTACGTATTAGTATATAACGTTATACGTCATTACGTACTAATATATAACGTTATACGTTAGTACGTAATAGTATATAACGTTACACGTTAGCACGTAATAGTATATAACGTTATACGTTAGCACGTAATAGTATATAACGCTATACGTTAGTACGTATTAGTTTATAACCTTATATGTTAGTACGTAATAGTATATAACGTTATGCGTTATTACGTAATAGTATATAACGTTATACGTTATTACGTAATAGAATATAACGTTATACGTTAGTACGTAATAGGATATAACGTTATACGTTATAAGGTAATACTCAATAACGTTATACGTCATTACATACTAGTATATAACGTTATAAGTCTTTACGTAATAGTATATAACGTTATACGTTTGTACGTAATAGTATATAACGTTGTACGTCATCAGGTAATACTATATAACGTTACACGTTAGTACGTAATAGTATATAACGTTATACGTTAGTACGTAATTGTATATAACATTTCACGTTATTACGTAATAGTATATAACGTTATACGTCATTACGTGTTAGTTTATAACGTTATACGTTAGTACGTAATAGTATATAGCGTTATACGTTATTACGTAATAATATATAACGTTATACGACATCAGGTAATACTATATAACGTTACACGTTAGTACGTAATAGTGTATAACGATATACGTTATTACGTATTTGTATATAACGTTATACGCTGTTACGTATTAGTATAAAACGTTATACGTCATTACGTACTAGTATATAACGTTATACGTTAGTACGTTATAGTATATAACGTTATACGTTAGTACGTAATAGCATATAACGTTATACGTTAGTACGTAATAGTATATAACGTTATACGTTATTACATAATAGGATATAACGTTATACGTTAGTACGTAATAGTATATACCGTTATACGTCATCAGGTAATACTATATAACGTTGTACGTCATTACATAATAGTATATAACGTTATACGTCATTACGTGATAGTATATAACGTTATACGTTATTACGTAATAGTATATAACGTTTTACGTTATTACGTATTAGTATATAACGTTACACGTTATTACGTAATAGTATATAACGTTATACGTCATTACGTAATAGTATATAACGTTATACGTTAGTACGTAATAGGATATAACGTTATACGACATTGCGTAATAGTATATAACGTTATACGTCATTGCGTAATACTATATTACGTTACACGTTATTACGTAATAGTATATAACGTTATACGTCATCTGGTAATACTATATAACGTTACACGTCATTACGTATTAGTTTATAACGTTACACGTTAGTACGTAATAGTATATAACGTTATACGTTAGTACGTAATAGGATATGACGTTATACGTCATCAGGTAATACTATATAACGTTACACGTTAGTACGTAATAGAATATAACGTTATACGTTAGTACGTAATTGTATATAACGTTATACACGTCATCAGGTAATACTATATAACGTTACACGTTAGCACGTATTAGATAATAACGTTATACGTTAGTACGTAATAGGATATAACGTTATACGTTATAAGGTAATACTCAATAACGTTATACGTCATTACATAATAGTATATAACATTATTGGTCATTTCGTAATAGTATATAACGTTATACGTTAGTACGTAATAGTATATAACGTTATACGATAGTACGTAATAGTATATAACGTTATACGATAGTACGTAATAGTATATAACGTTATATGTCATTACGTGTTAGTTTATAACGTTATACGTTAGTACGTAATAGTATATAACGTTATACGGCATCAGGTAATACTATATAACGTTACACGTTAGTACGTATTAGATAATAACGTTATACGTTAGTACTTAATAGGAAAGAACGTTATACGTTATAAGGTAATACTCAATAACGTTATACGTCATTACATAATAGTATATAACGTTATACGTTGTTACGTATTAGTATATAACGTTATACGTCATTACGTACTAGTATATAACGTTATACGTTAGTACGTAATAGTATATAACGTTACACGTTAGCACGTAATAGTATATAACGTTATACGTTAGCACGTAATAGTATATAACGCTATACGTTAGTACGTATTAGTTTATAACCTTATATGTTAGTACGTAATAGTATATAACGTTATACGGCATCAGGTAATACTATATAACGTTACACGTTAGTTCGTATTAGATAATAACGTTATACGTTAGTCCGTAATAGGATATAACGTTATACGTTATAAGATAATACTCAATAACGTTATACGTCATTACATAATAGTATATAACGTTATACGTTAGTACGTAATAGTATATAACGTTATACGTCATTACATAATAGTATAACGTTATACGTCATTACGTAATAGTATATAACGTTATGCGTTATTACGTAATAGTATATAACGTTATGCGTTATTACGTATTAGTATATAACGTTACACGTTATTACGTAATAGTATATAACGTTATACGTCATTACGTATTAGTTTATAACGTTAGACGTTAGTACTATATAGTATATATCGTTATACGTTAGTACGTAATAGTATATGACGTTACGCGTTATTACGTAATAGTATATAACGTTATACGTTATTACGTAATAGAATATAACGTTATACGTTAGTACGTAATAGGATATAACGTTACACGTTATAAGGTAATACTCAATAACGTTATACGTCATTACATACTAGTATATAACGTTATACGTCTTTACGTAATAGTATATAACGTTATACGTTTTTACGTAATAGTATATAACGTTGTACGTCATCAGGTAATACTATATAACGTTACACGTTAGTACGTAATAGTATATAACGTTATACGTTAGTACGTAATTGTATATAACATTTCACGTTATTACGTAATAGTATATAACGTTATACGTCATTACGTGTTAGTTTATAACGTTATACGTTAGTACGTAATAGTATATAGCGTTATACGTTATTACGTAATAATATATAACGTTATACGACATCAGGTAATACTATATAACGTTACACGTTAGTACGTAATAGTGTATAACGATATACGTTATTACGTATTTGTATATAACGTTATACGCTGTTACGTATTAGTATAAAACGTTATACGTCATTACGTACTAGTATATAACGTTATACGTTAGTACGTTATAGTATATAACGTTATACGTTAGTACGTAATAGTATATAACGTTATACGTTAGTACGAAATAGTATATAACGTTATACGTTATTACATAATAGGATATAACGTTATACGTTAGTACGTAATAGTATATACCGTTATACGTCATCAGGTAATACTATATAACGTTGTACGTCATTACATAATAGTATATAACGTTATACGTCATTACGTAATAGTATATAACGTTATACGTTATTACGTAATAGTATATAACGTTTTACGTTATTACGTATTAGTATATAACGTTACACGTTATTACGTAATAGTATATAACGTTACACGTTAGTACGTAATAGAATATAACGTTATACGTTAGTACGTAATAGGATATAACGTTATACGTCATTGCGTAATAGTATATAACGTTATACGTCATTGCGTAATACTATATTACGTTACACGTTATTACGTAATAGTATATAACGTTATACGTCATCTGGTAATACTATATAACGTTACACGTCATTACGTATTAGTTTATAACGTTACACGTTAGTACGTAATAGTATATAACGTTATACGTTAGTACGTAATAGGATATGACGTTATACGTCATCAGGTAATACTATATAACGTTACACGTTAGTACGTAATAGAATATAACGTTATACGTTAGTACGTAATTGTATATAACGTTATACACGTCATCAGGTAATACTATATAACGTTACACGTTAGCACGTATTAGATAATAACGTTATACGTTAGTACGTAATAGGATATAACGTTATACGTTATAAGGTAATACTCAATAACGTTATACGTCATTACATAATAGTATATAACATTATTGGTCATTTCGTAATAGTATATAACGTTATACGTTAGTACGTAATAGTATATAACGTTATACGATAGTACGTAATAGTATATAACGTTATACGATAGTACGTAATAGTATATAACGTTATATGTCATTACGTGTTAGTTTATAACGTTATACGTTAGTACGTAATTGTGTATAACGTTATACACGTCATCAGGTAATACTATATAACGTTACACGTTAGCACGTATTAGATAATAACGTTACACGTTAGTACGTATTAGATAATAACGTTATACGTTAGTACTTAATAGGAAAGAACGTTATACGTTATAAGGTAATACTCAATAACGTTATACGTCATTACATAATAGTATATAACGTTATACGTCATTACGTAATAGTATATAACGTTATACGGTAGTACGTAATAGTATATATCGTTATACGATATTACGTAATAGGATATAACGTTATACGTTAGTACGTAATAGTATATAACGTTATACGTTAGTACGTAATAGTATATAACGTTATACGTTAGTACGTAATAGTATATAACGTTATACGTTATTACATAATAGGATATAACGTTATACGTTAGTACGTAATAGTATATAACGTTATACGTCATCAGGTAATACTATATAACGTTATACGTCATTACATAATAGTATATAACGTTATACGTCATTACGTAATAGTATATAACGTTATACGTTATTACGTAATAGTATATAACGTTTTACGTTATTACGTAATAGTATATAACGTTACACGTTATTACGTAATAGTATATAACGTTATACGTCATTACGTAATAGTATATAACGTTATACGATAGTACGTAATAGTATATAACGTTATACGATAGTACGTAATAGTATATAACGTTATACGGTAGAACGTAATAGTATATATCGTTATACGATATTACGTAATAGGATATAACGTTATACGTTATTACATAATAGGATATAACGTTATACGTTAGTACGTAATAGTATATAACATTATACGTCATCAGGTAATACTATATAACGTTATACGTCATTACATAATAGTATATAACGTTATACGTCATTACGTAATAGTATATAACGTTATACGTTATTACGTAATAGTATATAACGTTTTACGTTATTACGTATTAGTATATAACGTTACACGTTATTACGTAATAGTATATAACGTTATACGTCATTACGTAATAGTATATAACGTTATACGTTAGTACGTAATAGTATATAACGTTATACGATAGTACGTAATAGTATATAACGTTATACGATAGTACGTAATAGTATATAACGTTATATGTCATTACGTGTTAGTTTATAACGTTATACGTTAGTACGTAATAGTATATAACGTTATACGGCATCAGGTAATACTATATAACGTTACACGTTAGTACGTATTAGATAATAACGTTATACGTTAGTACTTAATAGGAAAGAACGTTATACGTTATAAGGTAATACTCAATATCGTTATACGTCATTACATAATAGTATATAACGTTATACGTCATTACGTAATATTATATAACGTTATACGGTAGTACGTAATAGTATATATCGTTATACGATATTACGTAATAGGATATAACGTTATACGTTAGTACGTAATAGTATATAACGTTATACGTTAGTACGTAATAGTATATAACGTTATATGTTAGTACGTAATAGTATATAACGTTATACGTTATTACATAATAGGATATAACGTTATACGTTAGTACGTAATAGTATATAACGTTATACGTCATCAGGTAATACCATATAACGTTATACGTCATTACATAATAGTATATAACGTTATACGTCATTACGTAATAGTATATAACGTTATACGTTATTACGTAATAGTATATAACGTTTTACGTTACTACGTATTAGTATATAACGTTACACGTTATTACGTAATAGTATATAACGTTATACGTCATTACGTAATAGTATATAACGTTATACGTTAGTACGTAATAGTATATAACGTTATACGATAGTACGTAATAGTATATAACGTTATACGATAGTACGTAATAGTATATAACGTTATACGTTATTACGTAATAGTATATAACGTTTTACGTTATTACGTATTAGTATATAACGTTACACGTTATTACGTAATAGTATATAACGTTATACGTCATTACGTAATAGTATATAACGTTCTACGTTAGTACGTAATAGTATATAACGTTACACGTTAGTACGTAATAGAATATAACGTTATACGTTAGTACGTAATAGGATATAACGTTATACGTCATTGCGTAATAGTATATAACGTTATACGTCATCTGGTAATACTATATAACGTTACACGTCATTACGTATTAGTTTATAACGTTACACGTTAGTACGTAATAGTATATATATCGTATATAGTAATATAACGTATATTATATACTATCGTATATAGTAATAGGATATGACGTTATACGTCATCAGGTAATACTATATCACGTTACACGTTAGCACGTATTAGATAATAACGTTATACGTTAGTACGTAATAGGATATAACGTTATACGTTATAAGGTAATACTCAATAACGTTATACGACATTACATAATAGTATATAACATTATTGGTCATTTCGTAATAGTATATAACGTTATACGTTAGTACGTAATAGTATATAACGTTATACGATAGTACGTAATAGTATATAACGTTATACGATAGTACGTAATAGTATATAACGTTATACGTCATTACGTATTAGTTTATAACGTTACACGTTAGTACGTAATAGTATATAACGTTATACGTTAGTACGTAATAGGATATGACGTTATACGGCATCAGGTAATACTATATAACGTTACACGTTAGTACGTATTAGATAATAACGTTATACGTTAGTACTTAATAGGAAAGAACGTTATACGTTATAAGGTAATTCTCAATAACGTTATACGTCATTACATAATAGTATATAACGTTATACGTCATTACGTAATAGTATATAACGTTATACGGTAGTACGTAATAGTATATATCGTTATACGATATTACGTAATAGGATATAACGTTATACGTTAGTACGTAATAGTATATAACGTTATACGTTAGTACGTAATAGTATATAACGTTATACGTTAGTACGTAATAGTATATAACGTTATACGTTATTACATAATAGGATATAACGTTATACGTTAGTACGTAATAGTATATAACGTTATACGTCATCAGGTAATACTATATAACGTTATACGTCATTACATAATAGTACAGGGTGCGCCGTTAGAATTCGGACAGAATTCAATTTGTAGTTCCCACCATATTAGAATTCAGATGTTTGTGCTGATTGACTCTGAAGTTAGTTAAATATGTCAATAAGTCTTCTATAACCTCAAAATGACAGAACTCGTTAAGCAAAACCCGGAATACGATAGAAGAGCGGCGATTATAGAAAGTCTTCGCGCCGGGAGAACGCCGGTCGAAATTATAAAATTCTTTAGCTACCCAAGATCGACGGTAATTTAATTTTGTTGTGGGCAAAACCAAATTTCCAGCAAGTGTTCACGTTTTGAGCGTTGTCTCAAGTGAGGGCGACGTCATGCCTCCGCACTTCTTCCAAAAAGGCGAAAGAATCACAAAGGAGGTTTATTTGGAGGTCCTGAAGACAGTAATAAAGCCGTGGATGGAAATTACGGCTTCTGGAAGGCCGTATTTATTTCAACAAGATGGCGCACCTGCTCACACAAGTCATCTTGTTCAAAATTGGCTCTCTGACAATGTGGACATGTTTTGGTCGAAAGATTTCTGGCCTCCTAACAGTCCCGACCTAAACCCATTGGACTATTACGTGTGGGGCGTTATCGAGAGACAAACTAATAAATGCAGGCACCCCAACGTCAACTCCCTACGAGCTGCTATCGAGTCAGAATTCGCGACAATTAAACGCGACCAGTTGAAGTCAGCGTGCTCGCGCTTTAGAGCAAGAATAGAGCAGGTCATAGAGGCAGAGGGTGGTTACATAGAATAAAAGTTCTCAGCAAGGACCCTTTAAATGAGATATAACAACATTTTCATGTGTTTTTGTGTATTGACTTAAATAAACAACTTTCTGCACAAAACTTCTTTTGTCCGGATTCTAACGGCGCACCCTGTATATAACGTTATACGTCATTACGTAATAGTATATAACGTTATACGTTATTACGTAATAGTATATAACGTTTTACGTTACTACGTATTAGTATATAACGTTACACGTTATTACGTAATAGTATATAACGTTATACGTCATTACGTAATAGTATATAACGTTATACGTTAGTACGTAATAGTATATAACGTTATACGATAGTACGTAATAGTATATAACGTTATACGATAGTACGTAATAGTATATAACGTTATACGTTATTACGTAATAGTATATAACGTTTTACGTTATTACGTATTAGTATATAACGTTACACGTTATTACGTAATAGTATATAACGTTATACGTCATTACGTAATAGTATATAACGTTCTACGTTAGTACGTAATAGTATATAACGTTACACGTTAGTACGTAATAGAATATAACGTTATACGTTAGTACGTAATAGGATATAACGTTATACGTCATTGCGTAATAGTATATAACGTTATACGTCATCTGGTAATACTATATAACGTTACACGTCATTACGTATTAGTTTATAACGTTACACGTTAGTACGTAATAGTATATATATCGTATATAGTAATATAACGTATATTATATACTATCGTATATAGTAATAGGATATGACGTTATACGTCATCAGGTAATACTATATCACGTTACACGTTAGCACGTATTAGATAATAACGTTATACGTTAGTACGTAATAGGATATAACGTTATACGTTATAAGGTAATACTCAATAACGTTATACGACATTACATAATAGTATATAACATTATTGGTCATTTCGTAATAGTATATAACGTTATACGTTAGTACGTAATAGTATATAACGTTATACGATAGTACGTAATAGTATATAACGTTATACGATAGTACGTAATAGTATATAACGTTATACGTCATTACGTATTAGTTTATAACGTTACACGTTAGTACGTAATAGTATATAACGTTATACGTTAGTACGTAATAGGATATGACGTTATACGGCATCAGGTAATACTATATAACGTTACACGTTAGTACGTATTAGATAATAACGTTATACGTTAGTACTTAATAGGAAAGAACGTTATACGTTATAAGGTAATTCTCAATAACGTTATACGTCATTACATAATAGTATATAACGTTATACGTCATTACGTAATAGTATATAACGTTATACGGTAGTACGTAATAGTATATATCGTTATACGATATTACGTAATAGGATATAACGTTATACGTTAGTACGTAATAGGATATAACGTTATACGTTAGTACGTAATAGTATATAACGTTATACGTCATCAGGTAATACTATATAACGTTATACGTCATTACATAATAGTATATAACGTTATACGTCATTACGTAATAGTATATAACGTTATACGTTATTACGTAATAGTATATAACGTTTTACGTTATTACGTATTAGTATATAACGTTACACGTTATTACGTAATAGTATATAACGTTATACGTCATTACGTAATAGTATATAACGTTATACGTTAGTACGTAATAGTATATAACGTTATACGATAGTACGTAATAGTATATAACGTTATACGATAGTACGTAATAGTATATAACGTTATATGTCATTACGTGTTAGTTTATAACGTTATACGTTAGTACGTAATAGTATATAACGTTATACGGCATCAGGTAATACTATATAACGTTATACGGTAGTACGTAATAGTATATATCGTTATACGATATTACGTAATAGGATATAACGTTATACGTTAGTACGTAATAGTATATAACGTTATACGTTAGTACGTAATAGTATATAACGTTATACGTTAGTACGTAAGAGTATATAACGTTATACGTTAGTACGTAATAGTATATAACGTTATACGATAGTACGTAATAGTATATAACGTTATACGTTAGTACGTAATAGTATATAACGTTATACGTTATTACATAATAGGAAATAACGTTATACGTTAGTACGTAATAGTATATAACGTTATACGTCATCAGGTAATACTATATAACGTTACACGTTAGTACGTAAGAGTATATAACGTTATACGTTAGTACGTAATAGTACATAACGTTATGCGTTAGTACGTAATAGTATATAACGTTATACGATAGTACGTAATAGTATATAACGTTATACGATAGTACGTAATAGTATATAATGCTATACGTTATTACGTTATAGTATATAACGTTTTACGTTATTACGTATTAGTATATAACGTTACACGTTATTACGTAATAGTATATAACGTTATACGTCATTACGTAATAGTATATAACGTTCTACGTTAGTACGTAATAGTATATAACGTTACACGTTAGTACGTAATAGAATATAACGTTACACGTTATTACGTAATAGTATATAACGTTATACGTCATTACGTAATAGTATATAACGTTATACGTTAGTACGTAATAGTATATAACGTTATACGATAGTACGTAATAGTATATAACGTTATACGATAGTACGTAATAGTATATAACGTTATATGTCATTACGTGTTAGTTTATAACGTTATACGTTAGTACGTAATAGTATATAACGTTATACGGCATCAGGTAATACTATATAACGTTATACGGTAGTACGTAATAGTATATATCGTTATACGATATTACGTAATAGGATATAACGTTATACGTTAGTACGTAATAGTATATAACGTTATACGTTAGTACGTAATAGTATATAACGTTATACGTTAGTACGTAAGAGTATATAACGTTATACGTTAGTACGTAATAGTATATAACGTTATACGATAGTACGTAATAGTATATAACGTTATACGTTAGTACGTAATAGTATATAACGTTATACGTTATTACATAATAGGATATAACGTTATACGTTAGTACGTAATAGTATATAACGTTATACGTCATCAGGTAATACTATATAACGTTAAACGTTAGTACGTAAGAGTATATAACGTTATACGTTAGTACGTAATAGTACATAACGTTATGCGTTAGTACGTAATAGTATATAACGTTATACGATAGTACGTAATAGTATATAACGTTATACGATAGTACGTAATAGTATATAACGCTATACGTTATTACGTTATAGTATATAACGTTTTACGTTATTACGTATTAGTATATAACGTTACACGTTATTACGTAATAGTATATAACGTTATACGTCATTACGTAATAGTATATAACGTTCTACGTTAGTACGTAATAGTATATAACGTTACACGTTAGTACGTAATAGAATATAACGTTATACGTTAGTACGTAATAGGATATAACGTTATACGTCATTGCGTAATAGTATATAACGTTATACGTCATCTGGTAATACTATATAACGTTACACGTCATTACGTATTAGTTTATAACGTTACACGTTAGTACGTAATAGTATATATATCGTATATAGTAATATAACGTATATTATATACTATCGTATATAGTAATAGGATATGACGTTATACGTCATCAGGTAATACTATATCACGTTACACGTTAGCACGTATTAGATAATAACGTTATACGTTAGTACGTAATAGGATATAACGTTATACGTTATAAGGTAATACTCAATAACGTTATACGACATTACATAATAGTATATAACATTATTGGTCATTTCGTAATAGTATATAACGTTATACGTTAGTACGTAATAGTATATAACGTTATACGATAGTACGTAATAGTATATAACGTTATACGATAGTACGTAATAGTATATAACGTTATACGTCATTACGTATTAGTTTATAACGTTACACGTTAGTACGTAATAGTATATAACGTTATACGTTAGTACGTAATAGGATATGACGTTATACGGCATCAGGTAATACTATATAACGTTACACGTTAGTACGTATTAGATAATAACGTTATACGTTAGTACTTAATAGGAAAGAACGTTATACGTTATAAGGTAATTCTCAATAACGTTATACGTCATTACATAATAGTATATAACGTTATACGTCATTACGTAATAGTATATAACGTTATACGGTAGTACGTAATAGTATATATCGTTATACGATATTACGTAATAGGATATAACGTTATACGTTAGTACGTAATAGGATATAACGTTATACGTTAGTACGTAATAGTATATAACGTTATACGTCATCAGGTAATACTATATAACGTTATACGTCATTACATAATAGTATATAACGTTATACGTCATTACGTAATAGTATATAACGTTATACGTTATTACGTAATAGTATATAACGTTTTACGTTATTACGTATTAGTATATAACGTTACACGTTATTACGTAATAGTATATAACGTTATACGTTATTACGTAATAGTATATAACGTTATACGTTAGTACGTAATAGTATATAACGTTATACGATAGTACGTAATAGTATATAACGTTATACGATAGTACGTAATAGTATATAACGTTATATGTCATTACGTGTTAGTTTATAACGTTATACGTTAGTACGTAATAGTATATAACGTTATACGGCATCAGGTAATACTATATAACGTTATACGGTAGTACGTAATAGTATATATCGTTATACGATATTACGTAATAGGATATAACGTTATACGTTAGTACGTAATAGTATATAACGTTATACGTTAGTACGTAATAGTATATAACGTTATACGTTAGTACGTAAGAGTATATAACGTTATACGTTAGTACGTAATAGTATATAACGTTATACGATAGTACGTAATAGTATATAACGTTATACGTTAGTACGTAATAGTATATAACGTTATACGTTATTACATAATAGGATATAACGTTATACGTTAGTACGTAATAGTATATAACGTTATACGTCATCAGGTAATACTATATAACGTTACACGTTAGTACGTAAGAGTATATAACGTTATACGTTAGTACGTAATAGTACATAACGTTATGCGTTAGTACGTAATAGTATATAACGTTATACGATAGTACGTAATAGTATATAACGTTATACGATAGTACGTAATAGTATATAACGCTATACGTTATTACGTTATAGTATATAACGTTTTACGTTATTACGTATTAGTATATAACGTTACACGTTATTACGTAATAGTATATAACGTTATACGATAGTACGTAATAGTATATAACGTTATACGTTAGTACGTAATAGTATATAACGTTATACGTTATTACATAATAGGATATAACGTTATACGTTAGTACGTAATAGTATATAACGTTATACGTCATCAGGTAATACTATATAACGTTACACGTTAGTACGTAAGAGTATATAACGTTATACGTTAGTACGTAATAGTACATAACGTTATACGTTAGTACGTAATAGTGTATAACGTTATACGTCATCAGGTAATACTATATAACGTTAAACGTTAGTACGTAAGAGTATATAACGTTATACGTTAGTACGTAATAGTACATAACGTTATGCGTTAGTACGTAATAGTATATAACGTTATACGATAGTACGTAATAGTATATAACGTTATACGATAGTACGTAATAGTATATAACGCTATACGTTATTACGTTATAGTATATAACGTTTTACGTTATTACGTATTAGTATATAACGTTACACGTTATTACGTAATAGTATATAACGTTATACGTCATTACGTAATAGTATATAACGTTCTACGTTAGTACGTAATAGTATATAACGTTACACGTTAGTACGTAATAGAATATAACGTTATACGTTAGTACGTAATAGGATATAACGTTATACGTCATTGCGTAATAGTATATAACGTTATACGTCATCTGGTAATACTATATAACGTTACACGTCATTACGTATTAGTTTATAACGTTACACGTTAGTACGTAATAGTATATATATCGTATATAGTAATATAACGTATATTATATACTATCGTATATAGTAATAGGATATGACGTTATACGTCATCAGGTAATACTATATCACGTTACACGTTAGCACGTATTAGATAATAACGTTATACGTTAGTACGTAATAGGATATAACGTTATACGTTATAAGGTAATACTCAATAACGTTATACGACATTACATAATAGTATATAACATTATTGGTCATTTCGTAATAGTATATAACGTTATACGTTAGTACGTAATAGTATATAACGTTATACGATAGTACGTAATAGTATATAACGTTATACGATAGTACGTAATAGTATATAACGTTATACGTCATTACGTATTAGTTTATAACGTTACACGTTAGTACGTAATAGTATATAACGTTATACGTTAGTACGTAATAGGATATGACGTTATACGGCATCAGGTAATACTATATAACGTTACACGTTAGTACGTATTAGATAATAACGTTATACGTTAGTACTTAATAGGAAAGAACGTTATACGTTATAAGGTAATTCTCAATAACGTTATACGTCATTACATAATACTATATAACGTTATACGTCATTACGTAATAGTATATAACGTTATACGGTAGTACGTAATAGTATATATCGTTATACGATATTACGTAATAGGATATAACGTTATACGTTAGTACGTAATAGGATATAACGTTATACGTTAGTACGTAATAGTATATAACGTTATACGTCATCAGGTAATACTATATAACGTTATACGTCATTACATAATAGTATATAACGTTATACGTCATTACGTAATAGTATATAACGTTATACGTTATTACGTAATAGTATATAACGTTTTACGTTATTACGTATTAGTATATAACGTTACACGTTATTACGTAATAGTATATAACGTTATACGTCATTACGTAATAGTATATAACGTTATACGTTAGTACGTAATAGTATATAACGTTATACGATAGTACGTAATAGTATATAACGTTATACGATAGTACGTAATAGTATATAACGTTATATGTCATTACGTGTTAGTTTATAACGTTATACGTTAGTACGTAATAGTATATAACGTTATACGGCATCAGGTAATACTATATAACGTTATACGGTAGTACGTAATATATATATCGTTATACGATATTACGTAATAGGATATAACGTTATACGTTAGTACGTAATAGTATATAACGTTATACGTTAGTACGTAATAGTATATAACGTTATACGTTAGTACGTAAGAGTATATAACGTTATACGTTAGTACGTAATAGTATATAACGTTATACGATAGTACGTAATAGTATATAACGTTATACGTTAGTACGTAATAGTATATAACGTTATACGTTATTACATAATAGGATATAACGTTATACGTTAGTACGTAATAGTATATAACGTTATACGTCATCAGGTAATACTATATAACGTTACACGTTAGTACGTAAGAGTATATAACGTTATACGTTAGTACGTAATAGTACATAACGTTATGCGTTAGTACGTAATAGTATATAACGTTATACGATAGTACGTAATAGTATATAACGTTAAACGATAGTACGTAATAGTATATAACGCTATACGTTATTACGTTATAGTATATAACGTTTTACGTTATTACGTATTAGTATATAACGTTACACGTTATTACGTAATAGTATATAACGTTATACGATAGTACGTAATAGTATATAACGTTATACGTTAGTACGTAATAGTATATAACGTTATACGTTATTACATAATAGGATATAACGTTATACGTTAGTACGTAATAGTATATAACGTTATACGTCATCAGGTAATACTATATAACGTTACACGTTAGTACGTAAGAGTATATAACGTTATACGTTAGTACGTAATAGTACATAACGTTATACGTTAGTACGTAATAGTATATAACGTTATACGTCATCAGGTAATACTATATAACGTTAAACGTTAGTACGTAAGAGTATATAACGTTATACGTTAGTACGTAATAGTACATAACGTTATGCGTTAGTACGTAATAGTATATAACGTTATACGATAGTACGTAATAGTATATAACGTTATACGATAGTACGTAATAGTATATAACGCTATACGTTATTACGTTATAGTATATAACGTTTTACGTTATTACGTATTAGTATATAACGTTACACGTTATTACGTAATAGTATATAACGTTATACGTCATTACGTAATAGTATATAACGTTCTACGTTAGTACGTAATAGTATATAACGTTACACGTTAGTACGTAATAGAATATAACGTTATACGTTAGTACGTAATAGGATATAACGTTATACGTCATTGCGTAATAGTATATAACGTTATACGTCATCTGGTAATACTATATAACGTTACACGTCATTACGTATTAGTTTATAACGTTACACGTTAGTACGTAATAGTATATATATCGTATATAGTAATATAACGTATATTATATACTATCGTATATAGTAATAGGATATGACGTTATACGTCATCAGGTAATACTATATCACGTTACACGTTAGCACGTATTAGATAATAACGTTATACGTTAGTACGTAATAGGATATAACGTTATACGTTATAAGGTAATACTCAATAACGTTATACGACATTACATAATAGTATATAACATTATTGGTCATTTCGTAATAGTATATAACGTTATACGTTAGTACGTAATAGTATATAACGTTATACGATAGTACGTAATAGTATATAACGTTATACGATAGTACGTAATAGTATATAACGTTATACGTCATTACGTATTAGTTTATAACGTTACACGTTAGTACGTAATAGTATATAACGTTATACGTTAGTACGTAATAGGATATGACGTTATACGGCATCAGGTAATACTATATAACGTTACACGTTAGTACGTATTAGATAATAACGTTATACGTTAGTACTTAATAGGAAAGAACGTTATACGTTATAAGGTAATTCTCAATAACGTTATACGTCATTACATAATAGTATATAACGTTATACGTCATTACGTAATAGTATATAACGTTATACGGTAGTACGTAATAGTATATATCGTTATACGATATTACGTAATAGGATATAACGTTATACGTTAGTACGTAATAGTATATAACGTTATACGTCATCAGGTAATACTATATAACGTTACACGTTAGTACGTAATAGAATATAACGTTATACGTTAGTACGTAATAGTACATAACGTTATACGTTAGTACGTAATAGTATATAACGTTATACGTCATCAGGTAATACTATATAACGTTAAACGTTAGTACGTAAGAGTATATAACGTTATACGTTAGTACGTAATAGTACATAACGTTATGCGTTAGTACGTATTAGTATATAACGTTATACGACATCAGGTAATACTATATAACGTTACACGTTAGTACGTATTAGATAATAACGTTATACGTTAGTACTTAATAGGAAAGAACGTTATACGTTATAAGGTAATTCTCAATAACGTTATACGTCATTACATAATAGTATATAACGTTATACGTCATTACGTAATAGTATATAACGTTATACGGTAGTACGTAATAGTATATATCGTTATACGATATTACGTAATAGGATATAACGTTATACGTTAGTACGTAATAGGATATAACGTTATACGTTAGTACGTAATAGTATATAACGTTATACGTCATCAGGTAATACTATATAACGTTATACGTCATTACATAATAGTATATAACGTTATACGTCATTACGTAATAGTATATAACGTTATACGTTATTACGTAATAGTATATAACGTTTTACGTTATTACGTATTAGTATATAACGTTACACGTTATTACGTAATAGTATATAACGTTATACGTCATTACGTAATAGTATATAACGTTATACGTTAGTACGTAATAGTATATAACGTTATACGATAGTACGTAATAGTATATAACGTTATACGATAGTACGTAATAGTATATAACGTTATATGTCATTACGTGTTAGTTTATAACGTTATACGTTAGTACGTAATAGTATATAACGTTATACGGCATCAGGTAATACTATATAACGTTACACGTTAGTACGTATTAGATAATAACGTTATACGTTAGTACTTAATAGGAAAGAACGTTATACGTTATAAGGTAATACTCAATAACGTTATACGTCATTACATAATAGTATATAACGTTATACGTCATTACGTAATATTATATAACGTTATACGGTAGTACGTAATAGTATATATCGTTATACGATATTACGTAATAGGATATAACGTTATACGTTAGTACGTAATAGTATATAACGTTATACGTTATTACATAATAGGATATAACGTTATACGTTAGTACGTAATAGTATATAACGTTATACGTCATCAGGTAATACTATATAACGTTATACGTCATTACATAATAGTATATAACGTTATACGTCATTACGTAATAGTATATAACGTTATACGTTATTACGTAATAGTATATAACGTTTTACGTTACTACGTATTAGTATATAACGTTACACGATATTACGTAATAGTATATAACGTTATACGTCATTACGTAATAGTATATAACGTTATACGTTAGTACGTAATAGTATATAACGTTATACGATAGTACGTAATAGTATATAACGTTATACGATAGTACGTAATAGTATATAACGCTATACGTTATTACGTTATAGTATATAACGTTTTACGTTATTACGTATTAGTATATAACGTTACACGTTATTACGTAATAGTATATAACGTTATACGTCATTACGTAATAGTATATAACGTTCTACGTTAGTACGTAATAGTATATAACGTTACACGTTAGTACGTAATAGAATATAACGTTATACGTTAGTACGTAATAGGATATAACGTTATACGTCATTGCGTAATAGTATATAACGTTATACGTCATCTGGTAATACTATATAACGTTACACGTCATTACGTATTAGTTTATAACGTTACACGTTAGTACGTAATAGTATATATATCGTATATAGTAATATAACGTATATTATATACTATCGTATATAGTAATAGGATATGACGTTATACGTCATCAGGTAATACTATATCACGTTACACGTTAGCACGTATTAGATAATAACGTTATACGTTAGTACGTAATAGGATATAACGTTATACGTTATAAGGTAATACTCAATAACGTTATACGACATTACATAATAGTATATAACATTATTGGTCATTTCGTAATAGTATATAACGTTATACGTTAGTACGTAATAGTATATAACGTTATACGATAGTACGTAATAGTACATATATAACGTTATACGATAGTACGTAATAGTATATAACGTTATACGTCATTACGTATTAGTTTATAACGTTACACGTTAGTACGTAATAGTATATAACGTTATACGTTAGTACGTAATAGGATATGACGTTATACGGCATCAGGTAATACTATATAACGTTACACGTTAGTACGTATTAGATAATAACGTTATACGTTAGTACTTAATAGGAAAGAACGTTATACGTTATAAGGTAATTCTCAATAACGTTATACGTCATTACATAATAGTATATAACGTTATACGTCATTACGTAATAGTATATAACGTTATACGGTAGTACGTAATAGTATATATCGTTATACGATATTACGTAATAGGATATAACGTTATACGTTAGTACGTAATAGTATATAACGTTATACGTCATCAGGTAATACTATATAACGTTACACGTTAGTACGTAATAGAATATAACGTTATACGTTAGTACGTAATAGTACATAACGTTATACGTTAGTACGTAATAGTATATAACGTTATACGTCATCAGGTAATACTATATAACGTTAAACGTTAGTACGTAAGAGTATATAACGTTATACGTTAGTACGTAATAGTACATAACGTTATGCGTTAGTACGTAATAGTTTATAACGTTATACGACATCAGGTAATACTATATAACGTTACACGTTAGTACGTAATAGTGTATAACGATATACGTTATTACGTATTAGTATATAACGTTATACGTTGTTACGTATTAGTATATAACGTTATACGTCATCAGGTAGTACTATATTACGTTACACGTTAGTTTGTATTAGATAATAACGTTATACGTTAGTACGTAATAGGATATAACGTTATACGGCATCAGGTAATACTATATAACGTTACACGTTAGTTCGTATTAGATAATAACGTTATACGTTAGTACGTAATAGGATATAACGTTATACGTTATAAGATAATACTCAATAACGTTATACGTCATTACATAATAGTATATAACGTTATACGTTAGTACGTAATAGTATATAACGTTATAAGTTAGTACGTAATAGTATATAACGTTATACGTTAGTACGTAATAGTATATAACGTTATACGTTAGTACGTAATAGTATATAACTTTATACGATCTTACGTAATAGGATATAACGTTATACGTTAGTACGTAATAGTATATAACGTTATACGTCATCAGGTAATACTATGTAACGTTACACGTTAGTACGTAATAGAATATAACGTTATACGTTAGTACGTAATAGGATATAACGTTATACGTTATTGCGTAATAGTATATATCGTTATACGTCATTGCGTAATAGTATATAACGTTATACGTTAGTACGTAATAATATATAACGTTATACGTCATCAGGTAATACTATATTACTTTACACGTTATTACGTAATAGTATATAACGTTATACGTTAGTACGTAATAATATATAACGTTATGCGTTATTACGTAATAGTATATAGCGTTATACGTTATTACGTAATAGAATATAACGTTATACGTTAGTACGTAATAGTATATAGCGTTATACGTTATTACGTAATAATATATAACGTTATACGACATCAGGTAATACTATATAACGTTACACGTTAGTACGTAATAGTGTATAACGATATACGTTATTACGTATTTGTATATAACGTTATACGCTGTTACGTATTAGTATAAAACGTTATACGTCATTACGTACTAGTATATAACGTTATACGTTAGTACGTAATAGTATATAACGTTATACGTTAGTACGTAATAGTATATAACGTTATACGTTATTACATAATAGGATATAACGTTATACGTTAGTACGTAATAGTATATACCGTTATACGTCATCAGGTAATACTATATAACGTTGTACGTCATTACATAATAGTATATAACGTTATACGTCATTACGTAATAGTATATAACGTTATACGTCATTACGTAATAGTATATAACGTTATACGTTAGTACGTAATAGTATATAACGTTATACGATAGTACGTAATAGTATATAACGTTATACGATAGTACGTAATAGTATATAACGTTATACGGTAGAACGTAATAGTATATATCGTTATACGATATTACGTAATAGGATATATCGTTATACGTCATTACGTATTAGTTTATAACGTTCTACGTTAGTACGTAATAGTATATAACGTTACACGTTAGTACGTAATAGAATATAACGTTATACGTTAGTACGTAATAGGATATAACGTTATACGTCATTGCGTAATAGTATATAACGTTATACGTCATTGCGTAATACTATATTACGTTACACGTTATTACGTAATAGTATATAACGTCATACGTCATCTGGTAATACTATATAACGTTACACGTCATTACGTATTAGTTTATAACGTTACACGTTAGTACGTAATAGTATATAACGTTATACGTTAGTACGTAATAGGATATGACGTTATACGTCATCAGGTAATACTATATAACGTTACACGTTAGTACGTAATAGAATATAACGTTATACGTTAGTACGTAATTGTATATAACGTTATACACGTCATCAGGTAATACTATATAACGTTACACGTTAGCACGTATTAGATAATAACGTTATACGTTAGTACGTAATAGGATATAACGTTATATGTTATAAGGTAATACTCAATAACGTTATACGTCATTACATAATATTATATAACATTATTGGTCATTTCGTAATAGTATATAACGTTATACGTTAGTACGTAATAGTATATAACGTTATACGAGAGTACGTAATAGTATATAACGTTATACGATAGTACGTAATAGTATATAACGTTATATGTCATTACGTGTTAGTTTATAACGTTATACGTTAGTACGTAATAGTATATAACGTTATACGGCATCAGGTAATACTATATAACGTTACACGTTAGTACGTATTAGATAATAACGTTATACGTTAGTACTTAATAGGAAAGAACGTTATACGTTATAAGGTAATACTCAATAACGTTATACGTCATTACATAATATTATATAACGTTATACGTCATTACGTAATAGTATATAACGTTATACGGTAGTACGTAATAGTATATATCGTTATACGATATTACGTAATAGGATATAACGTTATACGTTAGTACGTAATAGTATATAACGTTATACGTTAGTACGTAATAGTAATAACGTTATACGTTAGTACGTAATAGTATATAACGTTATACGTTATTACATAATAGGATATAACGTTATACGTTAGTACGTAATAGTATATAACGTTATACGTTATTACATAATAGGATATAACGTTATACGTTAGTACGTAATAGTATATACCGTTATACGTCATCAGGTAATACTATATAACGTTGTACGTCATTACATAATAGTATATAACGTTATACGTCATTACGTAATAGTATATAACGTTATACGTCATTACGTAATAGTATATAACGTTATACGTTAGTACGTAATAGTATATAACGTTATACGATAGTACGTAATAGTATATAACGTTATACGATAGTACGTAATAGTATATAACGTTATACGGTAGAACGTAATAGTATATATCGTTATACGATATTACGTAATAGGATATATCGTTATACGTCATTACGTATTAGTTTATAACGTTCTACGTTAGTACGTAATAGTATATAACGTTACACGTTAGTACGTAATAGAATATAACGTTATACGTTAGTACGTAATAGGATATAACGTTATACGTCATTGCGTAATAGTATATAACGTTATACGTCATTGCGTAATACTATATTACGTTACACGTTATTACGTAATAGTATATAACGTTATACGTCATCTGGTAATACTATATAACGTTACACGTCATTACGTATTAGTTTATAACGTTACACGTTAGTACGTAATAGTATATAACGTTATACGTTAGTACGTAATAGGATATGACGTTATACGTCATCAGGTAATACTATATAACGTTACACGTTAGTACGTAATAGAATATAACGTTATACGTTAGTACGTAATTGTATATAACGTTATACACGTCATCAGGTAATACTATATAACGTTACACGTTAGCACGTATTAGATAATAACGTTATACGTTAGTACGTAATAGGATATAACGTTATACGTTATAAGGTAATACTCAATAACGTTATACGTCATTACATAATATTATATAACATTATTGGTCATTTCGTAATAGTATATAACGTTATACGTTAGTACGTAATAGTATATAACGTTATACGAGAGTACGTAATAGTATATAACGTTATACGATAGTACGTAATAGTATATAACGTTATATGTCATTACGTGTTAGTTTATAACGTTATACGTTAGTACGTAATAGTATATAACGTTATACGGCATCAGGTAATACTATATAACGTTACACGTTAGTACGTATTAGATAATAACGTTATACGTTAGTACTTAATAGGAAAGAACGTTATACGTTATAAGGTAATACTCAATAACGTTATACGTCATTACATAATAGTATATAACGTTATACGTCATTACGTAATAGTATATAACGTTATACGGTAGTACGTAATAGTATATATCGTTATACGATATTACGTAATAGGATATAACGTTATACGTTAGTACGTAATAGTATATAACGTTATACGTTAGTACGTAATAGTATATAACGTTATACGTTAGTACGTAATAGTATATAACGTTATACGTTATTACATAATAGGATATAACGTTATACGTTAGTACGTAATAGTATATAACGTTATACGTCATCAGGTAATACTATATAACGTTATACGTCATTACATAATAGTATATAACGTTATACGTCATTACGTAATAGTATATAACGTTATACGTTATTACGTAATAGTATATAACGTTTTACGTTATTACGTATTAGTATATAACGTTACACGTTATTACGTAATAGTATATAACGTTATACGTCATTACGTATTAGTTTATAACGTTCTACGTTAGTACGTAATAGTATATAACGTTACACGTTAGTACGTAATAGAATATAACGTTATACGTTAGTACGTAATAGGATATAACGTTATACGTCATTGCGTAATAGTATATAACGTTATACGTCATTGCGTAATACTATATTACGTTACACGTTATTACGTAATAGTATATAACGTTATACGTCATCTGGTAATACTATATAACGTTACACGTCATTATGTATTAGTTTATAACGTTACACGTTAGTACGTAATAGCATATAACGTTATACGTTAGTACGTAATAGGATATGACGTTATACGTCATCAGGTAATACTATATAACGTTACACGTTAGTACGTAATAGAATATAACGTTATACGTTAGTACGTAAATGTATAAAACGTTATACACGTCATCAGGTAATACTATATAACGTTACACGTTAGCACGTATTAGATAATAACGTTATACGTTAGTACGTAATAGGATATAACGTTATACGTTATAAGGTAATACTCAATAACGTTATACGTCATTACATAATAGTATATAACATTATTGGTCATTTCGTAATAGTATATAACGTTATACGTTAGTACGTAATAGTATATAACGTTATACGATAGTACGTAATAGTATATAACGTTATACGATAGTACGTAATAGTATATAACGTTATATGTCATTACGTGTTAGTTTATAACGTTATACGTTAGTACGTAATAGTATATAACGTTATACGGCATCAGGTAATACTATATAACGTTACACGTTAGTACGTATTAGATAATAACGTTATACGTTAGTACTTAATAGGAAAGAACGTTATACGTTATAAGGTAATACTCAATAACGTTATACGTCATTACATAATAGTATATAACGTTATACGTCATTACGTAATAGTATATAACGTTATACGGTAGTACGTAATAGTATATATCGTTATACGATATTACGTAATAGGATATAACGTTATACGTTATTACATAATAGGATATAACGTTATACGTTAGTACGTAATAGTATATAACGTTATACGTCATCAGGTAATACTATATAACGTTATACGTCATTACATAATAGTATATAACGTTATACGTCATTACGTAATAGTATATAACGTTATACGTTATTACGTAATAGTATATAACGTTTTACGTTATTACGTATTAGTATATAACGTTACACGTTATTACGTAATAGTATATAACGTTATACGTCATTACGTAATAGTATATAACGTTATACGTTAGTACGTAATAGTATATAACGTTATACGATAGTACGTAATAGTATATAACGTTATACGATAGTACGTAATATTATATAACGTTATATGTCATTACGTGTTAGTTTATAACGTTATACGTTAGTACGTAATAGTATATAACGTTATACGTCATCAGGTAATACTATATAACGTTATACGTCATTACATAATAGTATATAACGTTATACGTCATTACGTAATAGTATATAACGTTATACGTTATTACGTAATAGTATATAACGTTATACGATAGTACGTAATAGTATATAACGCTATACGTTATTACGTTATAGTATATAACGTTTTACGTTATTACGTATTAGTATATAACGTTACACGTTATTACGTAATAGTATATAACGTTATACGTCATTACGTAATAGTATATAACGTTCTACGTTAGTACGTAATAGTATATAACGTTACACGTTAGTACGTAATAGAATATAACGTTATACGTTAGTACGTAATAGGATATAACGTTATACGTCATTGCGTAATAGTATATAACGTTATACGTCATCTGGTAATACTATATAACGTTACACGTCATTACGTATTAGTTTATAACGTTACACGTTAGTACGTAATAGTATATATATCGTATATAGTAATATAACGTATATTATATACTATCGTATATAGTAATAGGATATGACGTTATACGTCATCAGGTAATACTATATCACGTTACACGTTAGCACGTATTAGATAATAACGTTATACGTTAGTACGTAATAGGATATAACGTTATACGTTATAAGGTAATACTCAATAACGTTATACGACATTACATAATAGTATATAACATTATTGGTCATTTCGTAATAGTATATAACGTTATACGTTAGTACGTAATAGTATATAACGTTATACGATAGTACGTAATAGTATATAACGTTATACGATAGTACGTAATAGTATATAACGTTATACGTCATTACGTATTAGTTTATAACGTTACACGTTAGTACGTAATAGTATATAACGTTATACGTTAGTACGTAATAGGATATGACGTTATACGGCATCAGGTAATACTATATAACGTTACACGTTAGTACGTATTAGATAATAACGTTATACGTTAGTACTTAATAGGAAAGAACGTTATACGTTATAAGGTAATTCTCAATAACGTTATACGTCATTACATAATAGTATATAACGTTCTACGTCATTACGTAATAGTATATAACGTTATACGGTAGTACGTAATAGTATATATCGTTATACGATATTACGTAATAGGATATAACGTTATACGTTAGTACGTAATAGTATATAACGTTATACGTCATCAGGTAATACTATATAACGTTACACGTTAGTACGTAATAGAATATAACGTTATACGTTAGTACGTAATAGTACATAACGTTATACGTTAGTACGTAATAGTATATAACGTTATACGTCATCAGGTAATACTATATAACGTTAAACGTTAGTACGTAAGAGTATATAACGTTATACGTTAGTACGTAATAGTACATAACGTTATGCGTTAGTACGTAATAGTATATAACGTTATACGACATCAGGTAATACTATATAACGTTACACGTTAGTACGTAATAGTGTATAACGATATACGTTATTACGTATTAGTATATAACGTTATACGTTGTTACGTATTAGTATATAACGTTATACGTCATCAGGTAGTACTATATTACGTTACACGTTAGTTTGTATTAGATAATAACGTTATACGTTAGTACGTAATAGGATATAACGTTATACGGCATCAGGTAATACTATATAACGTTACACGTTAGTTCGTATTAGATAATAACGTTATACGTTAGTACGTAATAGGATATAACGTTATACGTTATAAGATAATACTCAATAACGTTATACGTCATTACATAATAGTATATAACGTTATACGTTAGTACGTAATAGTATATAACGTTATAAGTTAGTACGTAATAGTATATAACGTTATACGTTAGTACGTAATAGTATATAACGTTATACGTTAGTACGTAATAGTATATAACGTTATACGATCTTACGTAATAGGATATAACGTTATACGTTAGTACGTAATAGTATATAACGTTATACGTCATCAGGTAATACTATGTAACGTTACACGTTAGTACGTAATAGAATATAACGTTATACGTTAGTACGTAATAGGATATAACGTTATACGTTATTGCGTAATAGTATATATCGTTATACGTCATTGCGTAATAGTATATAACGTTATACGTTAGTACGTAATAATATATAACGTTATACGTCATCAGGTAATACTATATTACTTTACACGTTATTACGTAATAGTATATAACGTTATACGTTAGTACGTAATAATATATAACGTTATGCGTTATTACGTAATAGTATATAGCGTTATACGTTATTACGTAATAGAATATAACGTTATACGTTAGTACGTAATAGTATATAGCGTTATACGTTATTACGTAATAATATATAACGTTATACGACATCAGGTAATACTATATAACGTTACACGTTAGTACGTAATAGTGTATAACGATATACGTTATTACGTATTTGTATATAACGTTATACGCTGTTACGTATTAGTATAAAACGTTATACGTCATTACGTACTAGCATATAACGTTATACGTTAGTACGTAATAGTATATAACGTTATACGTTAGTACGTAATAGTATATAACGTTATACGTTATTACATAATAGGATATAACGTTATACGTTAGTACGTAATAGTATATACCGTTATACGTCATCAGGTAATACTATATAACGTTGTACGTCATTACATAATAGTATATAACGTTATACGTCATTACGTAATAGTATATAACGTTATACGTCATTACGTAATAGTATATAACGTTATACGTTAGTACGTAATAGTATATAACGTTATACGATAGTACGTAATAGTATATAACGTTATACGATAGTACGTAATAGTATATAACGTTATACGGTAGAACGTAATAGTATATATCGTTATACGATATTACGTAATAGGATATATCGTTATACGTCATTACGTATTAGTTTATAACGTTCTACGTTAGTACGTAATAGTATATAACGTTACACGTTAGTACGTAATAGAATATAACGTTATACGTTAGTACGTAATAGGATATAACGTTATACGTCATTGCGTAATAGTATATAACGTTATACGTCATTGCGTAATACTATATTACGTTACACGTTATTACGTAATAGTATATAACGTTATACGTCATCTGGTAATACTATATAACGTTACACGTCATTACGTATTAGTTTATAACGTTACACGTTAGTACGTAATAGTATATAACGTTATACGTTAGTACGTAATAGGATATGACGTTATACGTCATCAGGTAATACTATATAACGTTACACGTTAGTACGTAATAGAATATAACGTTATACGTTAGTACGTAATTGTATATAACGTTATACACGTCATCAGGTAATACTATATAACGTTACACGTTAGCACGTATTAGATAATAACGTTATACGTTAGTACGTAATAGGATATAACGTTATACGTTATAAGGTAATACTCAATAACGTTATACGTCATTACATAATATTATATAACATTATTGGTCATTTCGTAATAGTATATAACGTTATACGTTAGTACGTAATAGTATATAACGTTATACGAGAGTACGTAATAGTATATAACGTTATACGATAGTACGTAATAGTATATAACGTTATATGTCATTACGTGTTAGTTTATAACGTTATACGTTAGTACGTAATAGTATATAACGTTATACGGCATCAGGTAATACTATATAACGTTACACGTTAGTACGTATTAGAAAATAACGTTATACGTTAGTACTTAATAGGAAAGAACGTTATACGTTATAAGGTAATACTCAATAACGTTATACGTCATTACATAATAGTATATAACGTTATACGTCATTACGTAATAGTATATAACGTTATACGGTAGTACGTAATAGTATATATCGTTATACGATATTACGTAATAGGATATAACGTTATACGTTAGTACGTAATAGTATATAACGTTATACGGTAGTACGTAATAGTATATAACGTTATACGTTAGTACGTAATAGTATATAACGTTATACGTTATTACATAATAGGATATAACGTTATACGTTAGTACGTAATAGTATATAACGTTATACGTCATCAGGTAATACTATATAACGTTATACGTCATTACATAATAGTATATAACGTTATACGTCATTACGTAATAGTATATAACGTTATACGTTATTACGTAATAGTATATAACGTTTTACGTTATTACGTATTAGTATATAACGTTACACGTTATTACGTAATAGTATATAACGTTATACGTCATTACGTATTAGTTTATAACGTTCTACGTTAGTACGTAATAGTATATAACGTTACACGTTAGTACGTAATAGAATATAACGTTATACGTTAGTACGTAATAGGATATAACGTTATACGTCATTGCGTAATAGTATATAACGTTATACGTCATTGCGTAATACTATATTACGTTACACGTTATTACGTAATAGTATATAACGTTATACGTCATCTGGTAATACTATATAACGTTACACGTCATTATGTATTAGTTTATAACGTTACACGTTAGTACGTAATAGCATATAACGTTATACGTTAGTACGTAATAGGATATGACGTTATACGTCATCAGGTAATACTATATAACGTTACACGTTAGTACGTAATAGAATATAACGTTATACGTTAGTACGTAAATGTATATAACGTTATACACGTCATCAGGTAATACTATATAACGTTACACGTTAGCACGTATTAGATAATAACGTTATACGTTAGTACGTAATAGGATATAACGTTATACGTTATAAGGTAATACTCAATAACGTTATACGTCATTACATAATAGTATATAACATTATTGGTCATTTCGTAATAGTATATAACGTTATACGTTAGTACGTAATAGTATATAACGTTATACGATAGTACGTAATAGTATATAACGTTATACGATAGTACGTAATAGTATATAACGTTATATGTCATTACGTGTTAGTTTATAACGTTATACGTTAGTACGTAATAGTATATAACGTTATACGGCATCAGGTAATACTATATAACGTTACACGTTAGTACGTATTAGATAATAACGTTATACGTTAGTACTTAATAGGAAAGAACGTTATACGTTATAAGGTAATACTCAATAACGTTATACGTCATTACATAATAGTATATAACGTTATACGTCATTACGTAATAGTATATAACGTTATACGGTAGTACGTAATAGTATATATCGTTATACGATATTACGTAATAGGATATAACGTTATACGTTATTACATAATAGGATATAACGTTATACGTTAGTACGTAATAGTATATAACGTTATACGTCATCAGGTAATACTATATAACGTTATACGTCATTACATAATAGTATATAACGTTATACGTCATTACGTAATAGTATATAACGTTATACGTTATTACGTAATAGTATATAACGTTTTACGTTATTACGTATTAGTATATAACGTTACACGTTATTACGTAATAGTATATAACGTTATACGTCATTACGTAATAGTATATAACGTTATACGTTAGTACGTAATAGTATATAACGTTATACGATAGTACGTAATAGTATATAACGTTATACGATAGTACGTAATATTATATAACGTTATATGTCATTACGTGTTAGTTTATAACGTTATACGTTAGTACGTAATAGTATATAACGTTATACGGCATCAGGTAATACTATATAACGTTACACGTTAGTACGTATTAGATAATAACGTTATACGTTAGTACTTAATAGGAAAGAACGTTATACGTTATAAGGTAATACTCAATAACGTTATACGTCATTACATAATAGTATATAACGTTATACGTCATTACGTAATAGTATATAACGTTATACGGTAGTACGTAATAGTATATATCGTTATACGATATTACGTAATAGGATATAACGTTATACGTTAGTACGTAATAGTATATAACGTTATACTTTAGTACGTAATAGTATATAACGTTATACGTTAGTACGTAATAGTATATAACGTTATACGTTATTACATAATAGGATATAACGTTATACGTTAGTACGTAATAGTATATAACGTTATACGTCATCAGGTAATACTATATAACGTTATACGTCATTACATAATAGTATATAACGTTATACGTCATTACGTAATAGTATATAACGTTATACGTTATTACGTAATAGTATATAACGTTTTACGTTACTACGTATTAGTATATAACGTTACACGTTATTACGTAATAGTATATAACGTTATACGTCATTACGTAATAGTATATAACGTTATACGTTAGTACGTAATAGTATATAACGTTATACGATAGTACGTAATAGTATATAACGTTATACGATAGTACGTAATAGTATATAACGTTATACGTTATTACGTAATAGTATATAACGTTTTACGTTATTACGTATTAGTATATAACGTTACACGTTATTACGTAATAGTATATAACGTTACACGTCATTACGTAATAGTATATAACGTTCTACGTTAGTACGTAATAGTATATAACGTTACACGTTAGTACGTAATAGAATATAACGTTATACGTTAGTACGTAATAGGATATGACGTTATACGTCATCAGGTAATACTATATAACGTTACACGTTAGTACTTAATAGAATATAACGTTATACGTTAGTACGTAATTGTATATAACGTTATACACGTCATCAGGTAATACTATATCACGTTACACGTTAGCACGTATTAGATAATAACGTTATACGTTAGTACGTAATAGGATATAACGTTATACGTTATTACATAATAGTATATAACGTTACACGTTAGTACGTAATAGAATATAACGTTATACGTTAGTACGTAATAGGATATAACGTTATACGTCATTGCGTAATAGTATATAACGTTATACGTCATCTGGTAATACTATATAACGTTACACGTCATTACGTATTAGTTTATAACGTTACACGTTAGTACGTAATAGTATATAACGTTATACGTTAGTACGTAATAGGATATGACGTTATACGTCATCAGGTAATACTATATAACGTTACACGTTAGTACTTAATAGAATATAACGTTATACGTTAGTACGTAATAGGATATAACGTTATACGTTATAAGGTTATACTCAATAACGTTATACGTCATTACATAATAGTATATAACGTTATACGTCATTACGTAATAGTATATAACGTTATACGGTAGTACGTAATAGTATATATCGTTATACGATATTACGTAATAGGATATAACGTTATACGTTAGTACGTAATAGTATATAACGTTATACGTTAGTACGTAATAGTATATAACGTTATACGTTAGTACGTAATAGTATATAACGTTATACGTTATTACATAATAGGATATAACGTTATACGTTAGTACGTAATAGTATATAACGTTATACGTCATCAGGTAATACTATATAACGTTATACATCATTACATAATAGTATATAACGTTATACGTCATTACGTAATAGTATATAACGTTATACGTTATTACGTAATAGTATATAACGTTTTACGTTATTACGTAATAGTATACAACGTTACACGTTATTACGTAATAGTATATAACGTTATACGTCATTACGTAATAGTATATAACGTTATACGATAGTACGTAATAGTATATAACGTTATACGATAGTACGTAATAGTATATAACGTTATACGGTAGAACGTAATAGTATATATCGTTATACGCTATTACGTAATAGGGTATAACGTTATACGTTATTACATAATAGGATATAACGTTATACGTTAGTACGTAATAGTATATAACGTTATACGTCATCAGGTAATACTATATAACGTTATACGTCATTACATAATAGTATATAACGTTATACGTCATTACGTAATAGTATATAACGTTATACGTTATTACGTAATAGTATATAACGTTTTACGTTATTACGTATTAGTATATAACGTTACACGTTATTACGTAATAGTATATAACGTTATACGTCATTACGTAATAGTATATAACGTTATACGTTAGTACGTAATAGTATATAACGTTATACGATAGTACGTAATAGTATATAACGTTATACGATAGTACGTAATAGTATATAACGTTATATGTCATTACGTGTTAGTTTATAACGTTATACGTTAGTACGTAATAGTATATAACGTTATACGGCATCAGGTAATACTATATAACGTTACACATTAGTACGTATTAGATAATAACGTTATACGTTAGTACTTAATAGGAAAGAACGTTATACGTTATAAGGTAATACTCAATAACGTTATACGTCATTACATAATAGTATATAACGTTATACGTCATTACGTAATAGTATATAACGTTATACGGTAGTACGTAATAGTATATATCGTTATACGATATTACGTAATAGGATATAACGTTATACGTTAGTACGTAATAGTATATAACGTTATACGTTAGTACGTAATAGTATATAACGTTATACGTTAGTACGTAATAGTATATAACGTTATACGTTATTACATAATAGGATATAACGTTATACGTTAGTACGTAATAGTATATAACGTTATACGTCATCAGGTAATACTATATAACGTTATACATCATTACATAATAGTATATAACGTTATACGTCATTACGTAATAGTATATAACGTTATACGTTATTACGTAATAGTATATAACGTTTTACGTTATTACGTAATAGTATACAACGTTACACGTTATTACGTAATAGTATATAACGTTATACGTCATTACGTAATAGTATATAACGTTATACGATAGTACGTAATAGTATATAACGTTATACGATAGTACGTAATAGTATATAACGTTATACGGTAGAACGTAATAGTATATATCGTTATACGATATTACGTAATAGGATATAACGTTATACGTTATTACATAATAGGATATAACGTTATACGTTAGTACGTAATAGTATATAACGTTATACGTCATCAGGTAATACTATATAACGTTATACGTCATTACATAATAGTATATAACGTTATACGTCATTACGTAATAGTATATAACGTTATACGTTATTACGTAATAGTATATAACGTTTTACGTTATTACGTATTAGTATATAACGTTACACGTTATTACGTAATAGTATATAACGTTATACGTCATTACGTAATAGTATATAACGTTATACGTTAGTACGTAATAGTATATAACGTTATACGATAGTACGTAATAGTATATAACGTTATACGATAGTACGTAATAGTATATAACGTTATATGTCATTACGTGTTAGTTTATAACGTTATACGTTAGTACGTAATAGTATATAACGTTATACGGCATCAGGTAATACTATATAACGTTACACATTAGTACGTATTAGATAATAACGTTATACGTTAGTACTTAATAGGAAAGAACGTTATACGTTATAAGGTAATACTCAATAACGTTATACGTCATTACATAATAGTATATAACGTTATACGTCATTACGTAATAGTATATAACGTTATACGGTAGTACGTAATAGTATATATCGTTATACGATATTACGTAATAGGATATAACGTTATACGTTAGTACGTAATAGTATATAACGTTATACGTTAGTACGTAATAGTATATAACGTTATACGTTAGTACGTAATAGTATATAACGTTATACGTTATTACATAATAGGATATAACGTTATACGTTATTACGTAATAGTATATAACGTTTTACGTTACTACGTATTAGTATATAACGTTACACGTTATTACGTAATAGTATATAACGTTATACGTTATTACGTAATAGTATATAACGTTATACGTTAGTACGTAATAGTATATAACGTTATACGATAGTACGTAATAGTATATAACGTTATACGATAGTACGTAATAGTATATAACGTTATACGTTATTACGTAATAGTATATAACGTTTTACGTTATTACGTATTAGTATATAACGTTACACGTTATTACGTAATAGTATATAACGTTATACGTCATTACGTAATAGTATATAACGTTCTACGTTAGTACGTAATAGTATATAACGTTACACGTTAGTACGTAATAGAATATAACGTTATACGTTAGTACGTAATAGGATATAACGTTATACGTCATTGCGTAATAGTATATAACGTTATACGTCATCTGGTAATACTATATAACGTTACACGTCATTACGTATTAGTTTATAACGTTACACGTTAGTACGTAATAGTATATATATCGTATATAGTAATATAACGTATATTATATACTATCGTATATAGTAATAGGATATGACGTTATACGTCATCAGGTAATACTATATCACGTTACACGTTAGCACGTATTAGATAATAACGTTATACGTTAGTACGTAATAGGATATAACGTTATACGTTATAAGGTAATACTCAATAACGTTATACGTCATTACATAATAGTATATAACATTATTGGTCATTTCGTAATAGTATATAACGTTATACGTTAGTACGTAATAGTATATAACGTTATACGATATTACGTAATAGGATATAACGTTATACGTTAGTACGTAATAGTATATAACGTAATACGTCATCAGGTAATACTATATAACGTTACACGTTAGTACGTAATAGAATATAACGTTATACGTTAGTACGTAATAGTACATAACGTTATACGTTAGTACGTAATAGTATATAACGTTATACGTCATCAGGTAATACTATATAACGTTAAACGTTAGTACGTACGAGTATATAACGTTATACGTTAGTACGTAATAGTACATAACGTTATGCGTTAGTACGTAATAGTATATAACGTTATACGACATCAGGTAATACTATATAACGTTACACGTTAGTACGTAATAGTGTATAACGATATACGTTATTACGTATTAGTATATAACGTTATACGTTGTTACGTATTAGTATATAACGTTATACGTCATCAGGTAGTACTATATTACGTTACACGTTAGTTTGTATTAGATAATAACGTTATACGTTAGTACGTAATAGGATATAACGTTATACGGCATCAGGCAATACTATATAACGTTACACGTTAGTTCGTATTAGATAATAACGTTATACGTTAGTACGTAATAGGATATAACGTTATACGTTATAAGATAATACTCAATAACGTTATACGTCATTACATAATAGTATATAACGTTATACGTTAGTACGTAATAGTATATAACGTTATAAGTTAGTACGTAATAGTATATAACGTTATACGCTAGAACGTAATAGTATATAACGTTATACGTTAGTACGTAATAGAATATAACGTTATACGATCTTACGTAATAGGATATAACGTTATACGTTAGTACGTAATAGTATATAACGTTATACGTCATCAGGTAATACTATGTAACGTTACACGTTAGTACGTAATAGAATATAACGTTATACGTTAGTACGTAATAGGATATAACGTTATACGTTATTGCGTAATAGTATATATCGTTATACGTCATTGCGTAATAGTATATAACGTCATACGTTAGTACGTAATAGTATATAACGTTATACGTCATCAGGTAATACTATATTACTTTACACGTTATTACGTAATAGTATATAACGTTATACGTTAGTACGTAATAGTATATAACGTTATACGTCATCAGGTAATACTATATTACTTTACACGTTATTACATAATAGTATATAACGTTACACGTTAGTACGTAATAGAATATAACGTTATACGTTAGTACGTAATAGGATATAACGTTATACGTCATTGCGTAATAGTATATAACGTTATACGTCATCTGGTAATACTATATAACGTTACACGTCATTACGTATTAGTTTATAACGTTACACGTTAGTACGTAATAGTATATAACGTTATACGTTAGTACGTAATAGGATATGACGTTATACGTCATCAGGTAATACTATATAACGTTATACGTCATTACATAATAGTATATAACGTTATACGTCATTACGTAATAGTATATAACGTTATACGTTATTACGTAATAGTATATAACGTTTTACGTTATTACGTATTAGTATATAACGTTACACGTTATTACGTAATAGTATATAACGTTATACGTCATTACGTAATAGTATATAACGTTATACGTTAGTACGTAATAGTATATAACGTTATACGATAGTACGTAATAGTATATAACGTTATACGATAGTACGTAATATTATATAACGTTATATGTCATTACGTGTTAGTTTATAACGTTATACGTTAGTACGTAATAGTATATAACGTTATACGGCATCAGGTAATACTATATAACGTTACACGTTAGTACGTATTAGATAATAACGTTATACGTTAGTACTTAATAGGAAAGAACGTTATACGTTATAAGGTAATACTCAATAGCGTTATACGTCATTACATAATAGTATATAACGTTATACGTCATTACGTAATAGTATATAACGTTATACGGTAGTACGTAATAGTATATATCGTTATACGATATTACGTAATAGGATATAACGTTATACGTTAGTACGTAATAGTATATAACGTTATACTTTAGTACGTAATAGTATATAACGTTATACGTTAGTACGTAATAGTATATAACGTTATACGTTATTACATAATAGGATATAACGTTATACGTTAGTACGTAATAGTATATAACGTTATACGTCATCAGGTAATACTATATAACGTTATACGTCATTACATAATAGTATATAACGTTATACGTCATTACGTAATAGTATATAACGTTATACGTTATTACGTAATAGTATATAACGTTTTACGTTACTACGTATTAGTATATAACGTTACACGTTATTACGTAATAGTATATAACGTTATACGTCATTACGTAATAGTATATAACGTTATACGTTAGTACGTAATAGTATATAACGTTATACGATAGTACGTAATAGTATATAACGTTATACGATAGTACGTAATAGTATATAACGTTATACGTTATTACGTAATAGTATATAACGTTTTACGTTATTACGTATTAGTATATAACGTTACACGTTATTACGTAATAGTATATAACGTTACACGTCATTACGTAATAGTATATAACGTTCTACGTTAGTACGTAATAGTATATAACGTTACACGTTAGTACGTAATAGAATATAACGTTATACGTTAGTACGTAATAGGATATGACGTTATACGTCATCAGGTAATACTATATAACGTTACACGTTAGTACTTAATAGAATATAACGTTATACGTTAGTACGTAATTGTATATAACGTTATACACGTCATCAGGTAATACTATATCACGTTACACGTTAGCACGTATTAGATAATAACGTTATACGTTAGTACGTAATAGGATATAACGTTATACGTTATTACATAATAGTATATAACGTTACACGTTAGTACGTAATAGAATATAACGTTATACGTTAGTACGTAATAGGATATAACGTTATACGTCATTGCGTAATAGTATATAACGTTATACGTCATCTGGTAATACTATATAACGTTACACGTCATTACGTATTAGTTTATAACGTTACACGTTAGTACGTAATAGTATATAACGTTATACGTTAGTACGTAATAGGATATGACGTTATACGTCATCAGGTAATACTATATAACGTTACACGTTAGTACTTAATAGAATATAACGTTATACGTTAGTACGTAATTGTATATAACGTTATACACGTCATCAGGTAATACTATATCACGTTACACGTTAGCACGTATTAGATAATAACGTTATACGTTAGTACGTAATAGGATATAACGTTATACGTTATAAGGTTATACTCAATAACGTTATACGTCATTACATAATAGTATATAACGTTATACGTCATTACGTAATAGTATATAACGTTATACGGTAGTACGTAATAGTATATATCGTTATACGATATTACGTAATAGGATATAACGTTATACGTTAGTACGTAATAGTATATAACGTTATACGTTAGTACGTAATAGTATATAACGTTATACGTTAGTACGTAATAGTATATAACGTTATACGTTATTACATAATAGGATATAACGTTATACGTTAGTACGTAATAGTATATAACGTTATACGTCATCAGGTAATACTATATAACGTTATACATCATTACATAATAGTATATAACGTTATACGTCATTACGTAATAGTATATAACGTTATACGTTATTACGTAATAGTATATAACGTTTTACGTTATTACGTAATAGTATATAACGTTACACGTTATTACGTAATAGTATATAACGTTATACGTCATTACGTAATAGTATATAACGTTATACGATAGTACGTAATAGTATATAACGTTATACGATAGTACGTAATAGTATATAACGTTATACGGTAGAACGTAATAGTATATATCGTTATACGATATTACGTAATAGGATATAACGTTATACGTTATTACATAATAGGATATAACGTTATACGTTAGTACGTAATAGTATATAACGTTATACGTCATCAGGTAATACTATATAACGTTATACGTCATTACATAATAGTATATAACGTTATACGTCATTACGTAATAGTATATAACGTTATACGTTATTACGTAATAGTATATAACGTTTTACGTTATTACGTATTAGTATATAACGTTACACGTTATTACGTAATAGTATATAACGTTATACGTCATTACGTAATAGTATATAACGTTATACGTTAGTACGTAATAGTATATAACGTTATACGATAGTACGTAATAGTATATAACGTTATACGATAGTACGTAATAGTATATAACGTTATATGTCATTACGTGTTAGTTTATAACGTTATACGTTAGTACGTAATAGTATATAACGTTATACGGCATCAGGTAATACTATATAACGTTACACATTAGTACGTATTAGATAATAACGTTATACGTTAGTACTTAATAGGAAAGAACGTTATACGTTATAAGGTAATACTCAATAACGTTATACGTCATTACATAATAGTATATAACGTTATACGTCATTACGTAATAGTATATAACGTTATACGGTAGTACGTAATAGTATATATCGTTATACGATATTACGTAATAGGATATAACGTTATACGTTAGTACGTAATAGTATATAACGTTATACGTTAGTACGTAATAGTATATAACGTTATACGTTAGTACGTAATAGTATATAACGTTATACGTTATTACATAATAGGATATAACGTTATACGTTATTACGTAATAGTATATAACGTTTTACGTTACTACGTATTAGTATATAACGTTACACGTTATTACGTAATAGTATATAACGTTATACGTCATTACGTAATAGTATATAACGTTATACGTTAGTACGTAATAGTATATAACGTTATACGATAGTACGTAATAGTATATAACGTTATACGATAGTACGTAATAGTATATAACGTTATACGTTATTACGTAATAGTATATAACGTTTTACGTTATTACGTATTAGTATATAACGTTACACGTTATTACGTAATAGTATATAACGTTATACGTCATTACGTAATAGTATATAACGTTCTACGTTAGTACGTAATAGTATATAACGTTACACGTTAGTACGTAATAGAATATAACGTTATACGTTAGTACGTAATAGGATATAACGTTATACGTCATTGCGTAATAGTATATAACGTTATACGTCATCTGGTAATACTATATAACGTTACACGTCATTACGTATTAGTTTATAACGTTACACGTTAGTACGTAATAGTATATATATCGTATATAGTAATATAACGTATATTATATACTATCGTATATAGTAATAGGATATGACGTTATACGTCATCAGGTAATACTATATCACGTTACACGTTAGCACGTATTAGATAATAACGTTATACGTTAGTACGTAATAGGATATAACGTTATACGTTATAAGGTAATACTCAATAACGTTATACGTCATTACATAATAGTATATAACATTATTGGTCATTTCGTAATAGTATATAACGTTATACGTTAGTACGTAATAGTATATAACGTTATACGATATTACGTAATAGGATATAACGTTATACGTTAGTACGTAATAGTATATAACGTAATACGTCATCAGGTAATACTATATAACGTTACACGTTAGTACGTAATAGAATATAACGTTATACGTTAGTACGTAATAGTACATAACGTTATACGTTAGTACGTAATAGTATATAACGTTATACGTCATCAGGTAATACTATATAACGTTAAACGTTAGTACGTACGAGTATATAACGTTATACGTTAGTACGTAATAGTACATAACGTTATGCGTTAGTACGTAATAGTATATAACGTTATACGACATCAGGTAATACTATATAACGTTACACGTTAGTACGTAATAGTGTATAACGATATACGTTATTACGTATTAGTATATAACGTTATACGTTGTTACGTATTAGTATATAACGTTATACGTCATCAGGTAGTACTATATTACGTTACACGTTAGTTTGTATTAGATAATAACGTTATACGTTAGTACGTAATAGGATATAACGTTATACGGCATCAGGCAATACTATATAACGTTACACGTTAGTTCGTATTAGATAATAACGTTATACGTTAGTACGTAATAGGATATAACGTTATACGTTATAAGATAATACTCAATAACGTTATACGTCATTACATAATAGTATATAACGTTATACGTTAGTACGTAATAGTATATAACGTTATAAGTTAGTACGTAATAGTATATAACGTTATACGCTAGAACGTAATAGTATATAACGTTATACGTTAGTACGTAATAGAATATAACGTTATACGATCTTACGTAATAGGATATAACGTTATACGTTAGTACGTAATAGTATATAACGTTATACGTCATCAGGTAATACTATGTAACGTTACACGTTAGTACGTAATAGAATATAACGTTATACGTTAGTACGTAATAGGATATAACGTTATACGTTATTGCGTAATAGTATATATCGTTATACGTCATTGCGTAATAGTATATAACGTCATACGTTAGTACGTAATAGTATATAACGTTATACGTCATCAGGTAATACTATATTACTTTACACGTTATTACGTAATAGTATATAACGTTATACGTTAGTACGTAATAGTATATAACGTTATACGTCATCAGGTAATACTATATTACTTTACACGTTATTACATAATAGTATATAACGTTACACGTTAGTACGTAATAGAATATAACGTTATACGTTAGTACGTAATAGGATATAACGTTATACGTCATTGCGTAATAGTATATAACGTTATACGTCATCTGGTAATACTATATAACGTTACACGTCATTACGTATTAGTTTATAACGTTACACGTTAGTACGTAATAGTATATAACGTTATACGTTAGTACGTAATAGGATATGACGTTATACGTCATCAGGTAATACTATATAACGTTACACGTTAGTACTTAATAGAATATAACGTTATACGTTAGTACGTAATTGTATATAACGTTATACACGTCATCAGGTAATACTATATCACGTTACACGTTAGCACGTATTAGATAATAACGTTATACGTTAGTACGTAATAGGATATAACGTTATACGTTATAAGGTTATACTCAATAACGTTATACCTCATTACATAATAGTATATAACGTTATACGTCATTACGTAATAGTATATAACGTTATACGGTAGTACGTAATAGTATATATCGTTATACGATATTACGTAATAGGATATAACGTTATACGTTAGTACGTAATAGTATATAACGTTATACGTTAGTACGTAATAGTATATAACGTTATACGTTAGTACGTAATAGTATATAACGTTATACGTTATTACATAATAGGATATAACGTTATACGTTAGTACGTAATAGTATATAACGTTATACGTCATCAGGTAATACTATATAACGTTATACGTCATTACATAATAGTATATAACGTTATACGTCATTACGTAATAGTATATAACGTTATACGTTATTACGTAATAGTATATAACGTTTTACGTTATTACGTAATAGTATATAACGTTACACGTTATTACGTAATAGTATATAACGTTATACGTCATTACGTAATAGTATATAACGTTATACGATAGTACGTAATAGTATATAACGTTATACGATAGTACGTAATAGTATATAACGTTATACGGTAGAACGTAATAGTATATATCGTTATACGATATTACGTAATAGGATATAACGTTATACGTTATTACATAATAGGATATAACGTTATACGTTAGTACGTAATAGTATATAACGTTATACGTCATCAGGTAATACTATATAACGTTATACGTCATTACATAATAGTATATAACATTATACGTCATTACGTAATAGTATATAACGTTATACGTTATTACGTAATAGTATATAACGTTTTACGTTATTACGTATTAGTATATAACGTTACACGTTATTACGTAATAGTATATAACGTTATACGTCATTACGTAATAGTATATAACGTTATACGTTAGTACGTAATAGTATATAACGTTATACGATAGTACGTAATAGTATATAACGTTATACGATAGTACGTAATAGTATATAACGTTATATGTCATTACGTGTTAGTTTATAACGTTATACGTTAGTACGTAATAGTATATAACGTTATACGGCATCAGGTAATACTATATAACGTTACAAGTTAGTACGTATTAGATAATAACGTTATACGTTAGTACTTAATAGGAAAGAACGTTATACGTTATAAGGTAATACTCAATAACGTTATACGTCATTACATAATAGTATATAACGTTATACGTCATTACGTAATAGTATATAACGTTATACGGTAGTACGTAATAGTATATATCGTTATACGATATTACGTAATAGGATATAACGTTATACGTTAGTACGTAATAGTATATAACGTTATACGTTAGTACGTAATAGTATATAACGTTATACGTTAGTACGTAATAGTATATAACGTTATACGTTATTACATAATAGGATATAACGTTATACGTTATTACGTAATAGTATATAACGTTTTACGTTACTACGTATTAGTATATAACGTTACACGTTATTACGTAATAGTATATAACGTTATACGTCATTACGTAATAGTATATAACGTTATACGTTAGTACGTAATAGTATATAACGTTATACGATAGTACGTAATAGTATATAACGTTATACGATAGTACGTAATAGTATATAACGTTATACGTTATTACGTAATAGTATATAACGTTTTACGTTATTACGTATTAGTATATAACGTTACACGTTATTACGTAATAGTATATAACGTTATACGTCATTACGTAATAGTATATAACGTTCTACATTAGTACGTAATAGTATATAACGTTACACGTTAGTACGTAATAGAATATAACGTTATACGTTAGTACGTAATAGGATATAACGTTATACGTCATTGCGTAATAGTATATAACGTTATACGTCATCTGGTAATACTATATAACGTTACACGTCATTACGTATTAGTTTATAACGTTACACGTTAGTACGTAATAGTATATATATCGTATATAGTAATATAACGTATATTATATACTATCGTATATAGTAATAGGATATGACGTTATACGTCATCAGGTAATACTATATCACGTTACACGTTAGCACGTATTAGATAATAACGTTATACGTTAGTACGTAATAGGATATAACGTTATACGTTATAAGGTAATACTCAATAACGTTATACGTCATTACATAATAGTATATAACATTATTGGTCATTTCGTAATAGTATATAACGTTATACGTTAGTACGTAATAGTATATAACGTTATACGATAGTACGTAATAGTATATAACGTTATACGATAGTACGTAATAGTATATAACGTTATACGTCATTACGTATTAGTTTATAACGTTACACGTTAGTACGTAATAGTATATAACGTTATACGTTAGTACGTAATAGGATATGACGTTATACGGCATCAGGTAATACTATATAACGTTACACGTTAGTACGTATTAGATAATAACGTTATACGTTAGTACTTAATAGGAAAGAACGTTATACGTTATAAGGTAATTCTCAATAACGTTATACGTCATTACATAATAGTATATAACGTTATACGTCATTACGTAATAGTATATAACGTTATACGGTAGTACGTAATAGTATATATCGCTATACGATATTACGTAATAGGATATAACGTTATACGTTAGTACGTAATAGTATATAACGTAATACGTCATCAGGTAATACTATATAACGTTACACGTTAGTACGTAATAGAATATAACGTTATACGTTAGTACGTAATAGTACATAACGTTATACGTTAGTACGTAATAGTATATAACGTTATACGTCATCAGGTAATACTATATAACGTTAAACGTTAGTACGTACGAGTATATAACGTTATACGTTAGTACGTAATAGTACATAACGTTATGCGTTAGTACGTAATAGTATATAACGTTATACGACATCAGGTAATACTATATACACGTTAGTACGTAATAGTGTATAACGATATACGTTATTACGTATTAGTATATAACGTTATACGTTGTTACGTATTAGTATATAACGTTATACGTCATCAGGTAGTACTATATTACGTTACACGTTAGTTTGTATTAGATAATAACGTTATACGTTAGTACGTAATAGGATATAACGTTATACGGCATCAGGTAATACTATATAACGTTACACGTTAGTTCGTATTAGATAATAACGTTATACGTTAGTACGTAATAGGATATAACGTTATACGTTATAAGATAATACTCAATAACGTTATACGTCATTACATAATAGTATATAACGTTATACGTTAGTACGTAATAGTATATAACGTTATAAGTTAGTACGTAATAGTATATAACGTTATACGTTAGTACGTAATAGTATATAACGTTATACGTTAGTACGTAATAGGATATAACGTTATACGTTATTGCGTAATAGTATATATCGTTATACGTCATTGCGTAATAGTATATAACGTTATACGTTAGTACGTAATAGTATATAACGTTATACGTCATCAGGTAATACTATATTACTTTACACGTTATTACGTAATAGTATATAACGTTATACGTTAGTACGTAATAGTATATAACGTTATGCGTTATTACGTAATAGTATATAGCGTTATACGTTATTACGTAATAGAATATAACGTTATACGTTAGTACGTAATAGTATATAGCGTTATACGTTATTACGTAATAATATATAACGTTATACATCAGGTAATACTATATAACGTTACACGTTAGTACGTAATAGTGTATAACGATATACGTTATTACGTATTTGTATATAACGTTATACGCTGTTACGTATTAGTATAAAACGTTATACGTTAGTACGTAATAGTATATACCGTTATACGTCATCAGGTAATACTATATAACGTTATACGTCATTACATAATAGTATATAACGTTATACGTCATTACGTAATAGTATATAACGTAATACGTTATTACGTAATAGTATATAAAGTTTTACGTTATTACGTAATAGTATATAACGTTACACGTTATTACGTAATAGTATATAACGTTTTACGTTATTACGTAATAGTATATAACGTTACACGTTATTACGTAATAGTATATAACGTTATACGTCATTACGTAATAGTATATAACGTTATACGTTAGTACGTAATAGTATATAACGTTATACGTTAGTACGTAATAGTATATAACGTTATAAGTTAGTACGTAATAGTATATAACGTTATACGATAGTACGTAATAGTATATAACGTTACACGATAGTACGTAATAGTATATATCGTTATACGATATTACGTAATAGGATATAACGTTATACGTTAGTACGTAATAGTATATAACGTTATACGTTAGTACGTAATAGTATATAACGTTATACGTTAGTACGTAATAGTATATAACGTTATACGTTATTACATAATAGGATATAACGTTATACGTTAGTACGTAATAGTATATAACGTTATACGTCATCAGGTAATACTATATAACGTTATACGTCATTACATAATAGTATATAACGTTATACGTCATTACGTAATAGTATATAACGTTATACGTTATTACGTAATAGTATATAACGTTTTACGTTATTACGTAATAGTATATAACGTTACACGTTATTACGTAATAGTATATAACGTTATACGTCATTACGTAATAGTATATAACGTTATACGTTAGTACGTAATAGTATATAACGTTATACGATAGTACGTAATAGTATATAACGTTACACGATAGTACGTAATAGTATATAACGTTATACGGTAGAACGTAATAGTATATATCGTTATACGATATTACGTAATAGGATATATCGTTATACGTCATTACGTATTAGTTTATAACGTTCTACGTTAGTACGTAATAGTATATAACGTTACACGTTAGTACGTAATAGAATATAACGTTATACGTTAGTACGTAATAGGATATAACGTTATACGTCATTGCGTAATAGTATATAACGTTATACGTCATTGCGTAATACTATATTACGTTACACGTTATTACGTAATAGTATATAACGTTATACGTCATCTGGTAATACTATATAACGTTACACGTCATTACGTATTAGTTTATAACGTTACACGTTAGTACGTAATAGCATATAACGTTATACGTTAGTACGTAATAGGATATGACGTTATACGTCATCAGGTAATACTATATAACGTTACACGTTAGTACGTAATAGAATATAACGTTATACGTTAGTACGTAAATGTATATAACGTTATAAACGTCATCAGGTAATACTATATAACGTTACACGTTAGCACGTATTAGATAATAACGTTATACGTTAGTACGTAATAGGATATAACGTTATACGTTATAAGGTAATACTCAATAACGTTATACGTCATTACATAATAGTATATAACATTATTGGTCATTTCGTAATAGTATATAACGTTATACGTTAGTACGTAATAGTATATAACGTTATACGATAGTACGTAATAGTATATAACGTTATACGATAGTACGTAATAGTATATAACGTTATATGTCATTACATGTTAGTTTATAACGTTATACGTTAGTACGTAATAGTATATAACGTTATACGGCATCAGGTAATACTATATAACGTTACACGTTAGTACGTATTAGATAATAACGTTATACGTTAGTACTTAATAGGAAAGAACGTTATACGTTATAAGGTAATACTCAATAACGTTATACGTCATTACATAATAGTATATAACGTTATACGTCATTACGTAATAGTATATAACGTTATACGGTAGTACGTAATAGTATATATCGTTATACGATATTACGTAATAGGATATAACGTTATACGTTATTACATAATAGGATATAACGTTATACGTTAGTACGTAATAGTATATAACGTTATACGTCATCAGGTAATACTATATAACGTTATACGTCATTACATAATAGTATATAACGTTATACGTCATTACGTAATAGTATATAACGTTATACGTTATTACGTAATAGTATATAACGTTTTACGTTATTACGTATTAGTATATAACGTTACACGTTATTACGTAATAGTATATAACGTTATACGTCATTACGTAATAGTATATAACGTTATACGTTAGTACGTAATAGTATATAACGTTATACGATAGTACGTAATAGTATATAACGTTATACGATAGTACGTAATAGTATATAACGTTATATGTCATTACGTGTTAGTTTATAACGTTATACGTTAGTACGTAATAGTATATAACGTTATACGGCATCAGGTAATACTATATAACGTTACACGTTAGTACGTATTAGATAATAATGTTATACGTTAGTACTTAATAGGAAAGAACGTTATACGTTATAAGGTAATACTCAATAACGTTATACGTCATTACATAATAGTATATAACGTTATACGTCATTACGTAATAGTATATAACGTTATACGGTAGTACGTAATAGTATATATCGTTATACGATATTACGTAATAGGATATAACGTTATACGTTAGTACGTAATAGTATATAACGTTATACTTTAGTACGTAATAGTATATAACGTTATACGTTAGTACGTAATAGTATATAACGTTATACGTTATTACATAATAGGATATAACGTTATACGTTAGTACGTAATAGTATATAACGTTATACGTCATCAGGTAATACTATATAACGTTATACGTCATTACATAATAGTATATAACGTTATACGTCATTACGTAATAGTATATAACGTTATACGTCATCAGGTAATACTATATAACGTTATACGTCATTACATAATAGTATATAACGTTAAACGTCATTACGTAATAGTATATAACGTTATTCGTCATCTGGTAATACTATATAACGTTACACGTCATTACGTATTAGTTTATAACGTTACACGTTAGTACGTAATAGTATATAACGTTATACGTTAGTACGTAATAGGATATGACGTTATTCGTCATCTGGTAATACTATATAACGTTCTACGTTAGTACGTAATAGTATGTAACGTTACACGTTAGTACGTAATAGAATATAACGTTATACGTTAGTACGTAATAGGATATAACGTTATACGTCATTGCGTAATAGTATATAACGTTATACGTCATCTGGTAATACTATATAACGTTACACGTCATTACATAATAGTATATAACGTTATACGTCATTACGTAATAGTATATAACGTTCTACGTTAGTACGTAATAGTATGTAACGTTACACGTTAGTACGTAATAGAATATAACGTTATACGTTAGTACGTAATAGGATATAACGTTATACGTCATTGCGTAATAGTATATAACGTTATACGTCATCTGGTAATACTATATAACGTTACACGTCATTACGTATTAGTTTATAACGTTACACGTTAGTACGTAATAGTATATAACGTTACACGTTAGTACGTAATAGAATATAACGTTATACGTTAGTACGTAATAGGATATAACGTTATACGTCATTGCGTAATAGTATATAACGTTATTCGTCATCTGGTAATACTATATAACGTTACACGTCATTACGTATTAGTTTATAACGTTACACGTTAGTACGTAATAGTGTATAACGATATACGTTATTACGTATTTGTATATAACGTTATACGTTATTACATAATAGGATATAACGTTATACGTTAGTACGTAATAGTATATAACGTTATACGTCATCAGGTAATACTATATAACGTTATACGTCATTACATAATAGTATATAACGTTATACGTCATTACGTAATAGTATATAACGTTATACGTTATTACGTAATAGTATATAACGTTTTACGTTATTACGTATTAGTATATAACGTTACACGTTATTACGTAATAGTATATAACGTTATACGTCATTACGTAATAGTATATAACATTCTACGTTAGTACGTAATAGTATATAACGTTACACGTTAGTACGTAATAGAATATAACGTTATACGTTAGTACGTAATAGGATATAACGTTATACGTCATTGCGTAATAGTATATAACGTTATACGTCATCTGGTAATACTATATAACGTTACACGTCATTACGTATTAGTTTATAACGTTACACGTTAGTACGTAATAGTATGTATATCGTATATAGTAATATAACGTATATTATATACTATCGTATATAGTAATAGGATATGACGTTATACGTCATCAGGTAATACTATATCACGTTACACGTTAGCACGTATTAGATAATAACGTTATACGTTAGTACGTAATAGGATATAACGTTATACGTTATAAGGTAATACTCAATAACGTTATACGTCATTACATAATAGTATATAACATTATTGGTCATTTCGTAATAGTATATAACGTTATACGTTAGTACGTAATAGTATATAACGTTATACGATAGTACGTAATAGTATATAACGTTATACGATAGTACGTAATAGTATATAACGTTATACGTCATTACGTATTAGTTTATAACGTTACACGTTAGTACGTAATAGTATATAACGTTATACGTTAGTACGTAATAGGATATGACGTTATACGGCATCAGGTAATACTATATAACGTTACACGTTAGTACGTATTAGATAATAACGTTATACGTTAGTACTTAATAGGAAAGAACGTTATACGTTATAAGGTAATTCTCAATAACGTTATACGTCATTACATAATAGTATATAACGTTATACGTCATTACGTAATAGTATATAACGTTATACGGTAGTACGTAATAGTATATATCGCTATACGATATTACGTAATAGGATATAACGTTATACGTTAGTACGTAATAGTATATAACGTAATACGTCATCAGGTAATACTATATAACGTTACACGTTAGTACGTAATAGAATATAACGTTATACGTTAGTACGTAATAGTACATAACGTTATACGTTAGTACGTAATAGTATATAACGTTATACGTCATCAGGTAATACTATATAACGTTAAACGTTAGTACGTACGAGTATATAACGTTATACGTTAGTACGTAATAGTACATAACGTTATGCGTTAGTACGTAATAGTATATAACGTTATACGACATCAGGTAATACTATATAACGTTACACGTTAGTACGTAATAGTGTATAACGATATACGTTATTACGTATTAGTATATAACGTTATACGTTGTTACGTATTAGTATATAACGTTATACGTCATCAGGTAGTACTATATTACGTTACACGTTAGTTTGTATTAGATAATAACGTTATACGTTAGTACGTAATAGGATATAACGTTATACGGCATCAGGTAATACTATATAACGTTACACGTTAGTTCGTATTAGATAATAACGTTATACGTTAGTACGTAATAGGATATAACGTTATACGTTATAAGATAATACTCAATAACGTTATACGTCATTACATAATAGTATATAACGTTATACGTTAGTACGTAATAGTATATAACGTTATAAGTTAGTACGTAATAGTATATAACGTTATACGTTAGTACGTAATAGTATATAACGTTATACGTTAGTACGTAATAGAATATAACGTTATACGATCTTACGTAATAGGATATAACGTTATACGTTAGTACGTAATAGTATATAACGTTATACGTCATCAGGTAATACTATGTAACGTTACACGTTAGTACGTAATAGAATATAACGTTATACGTTAGTACGTAATAGGATATAACGTTATACGTTATTGCGTAATAGTATATATCGTTATACGTCATTGCGTAATAGTATATAACGTTATACGTTAGTACGTAATAGTATATAACGTTATACGTCATCAGGTAATACTATATTACTTTACACGTTATTACGTAATAGTATATAACGTTATACGTTAGTACGTAATAGTATATAACGTTATGCGTTATTACGTAATAGTATATAGCGTTATACGTTATTACGTAATAGAATATAACGTTATACGTTAGTACGTAATAGTATATAGCGTTATACGTTATTACGTAATAATATATAACGTTATACATCAGGTAATACTATATAACGTTACACGTTAGTACGTAATAGTGTATAACGATATACGTTATTACGTATTTGTATATAACGTTATACGCTGTTACGTATTAGTATAAAACGTTATACGTTAGTACGTAATAGTATATACCGTTATACGTCATCAGGTAATACTATATAACGTTATACGTCATTACATAATAGTATATAACGTTATACGTCATTACGTAATAGTATATAACGTAATACGTTATTACGTAATAGTATATAAAGTTTTACGTTATTACGTAATAGTATATAACGTTACACGTTATTACGTAATAGTATATAACGTTTTACGTTATTACGTAATAGTATATAACGTTACACGTTATTACGTAATAGTATATAACGTTATACGTCATTACGTAATAGTATATAACGTTATACGTTAGTACGTAATAGTATATAACGTTATACGTTAGTACGTAATAGTATATAACGTTATAAGTTAGTACGTAATAGTATATAACGTTATACGATAGTACGTAATAGTATATAACGTTACACGATAGTACGTAATAGTATATATCGTTATACGTCATTACGTATTAGTTTATAACGTTCTACGTTAGTACGTAATAGTATATAACGTTACACGTTAGTACGTAATAGAATATAACGTTATACGTTAGTACGTAATAGGATATAACGTTATACGTCATTGCGTAATAGTATATAACGTTATACGTCATTGCGTAATACTATATTACGTTACACGTTATTACGTAATAGTATATAACGTTATACGTCATCTGGTAATACTATATAACGTTACACGTCATTACGTATTAGTTTATAACGTTACACGTTAGTACGTAATAGCATATAACGTTATACGTTAGTACGTAATAGGATATGACGTTATACGTCATCAGGTAATACTATATAACGTTACACGTTAGTACGTAATAGAATATAACGTTATACGTTAGTACGTAAATGTATATAACGTTATAAACGTCATCAGGTAATACTATATAACGTTACACGTTAGCACGTATTAGATAATAACGTTATACGTTAGTACGTAATAGGATATAACGTTATACGTTATAAGGTAATACTCAATAACGTTATACGTCATTACATAATAGTATATAACATTATTGGTCATTTCGTAATAGTATATAACGTTATACGTTAGTACGTAATAGTATATAACGTTATACGATAGTACGTAATAGTATATAACGTTATACGATAGTACGTAATAGTATATAACGTTATATGTCATTACATGTTAGTTTATAACGTTATACGTTAGTACGTAATAGTATATAACGTTATACGGCATCAGGTAATACTATATAACGTTACACGTTAGTACGTATTAGATAATAACGTTATACGTTAGTACTTAATAGGAAAGAACGTTATACGTTATAAGGTAATACTCAATAACGTTATACGTCATTACATAATAGTATATAACGTTATACGTCATTACGTAATAGTATATAACGTTATACGGTAGTACGTAATAGTATATATCGTTATACGATATTACGTAATAGGATATAACGTTATACGTTATTACATAATAGGATATAACATTATACGTTAGTACGTAATAGTATATAACGTTATACGTCATCAGGTAATACTATATAACGTTATACGTCATTACATAATAGTATATAACGTTATACGTCATTACGTAATAGTATATAACGTTATACGTTATTACGTAATAGTATATAACGTTTTACGTTATTACGTATTAGTATATAACGTTACACGTTATTACGTAATAGTATATAACGTTATACGTCATTACGTAATAGTATATAACGTTATACGTTAGTACGTAATAGTATATAACGTTATACGATAGTACGTAATAGTATATAACGTTATACGATAGTACGTAATAGTATATAACGTTATATGTCATTACGTGTTAGTTTATAACGTTATACGTTAGTACGTAATAGTATATAACGTTATACGGCATCAGGTAATACTATATAACGTTACACGTTAGTACGTATTAGATAATAATGTTATACGTTAGTACTTAATAGGAAAGAACGTTATACGTTATAAGGTAATACTCAATAACGTTATACGTCATTACATAATAGTATATAACGTTATACGTCATTACGTAATAGTATATAACGTTATACGGTAGTACGTAATAGTATATATCGTTATACGATATTACGTAATAGGATATAACGTTATACGTTAGTACGTAATAGTATATAACGTTATACTTTAGTACGTAATAGTATATAACGTTATACGTTAGTACGTAATAGTATATAACGTTATACGTTATTACATAATAGGATATAACGTTATACGTTAGTACGTAATAGTATATAACGTTATACGTCATCAGGTAATACTATATAACGTTATACGTCATTACATAATAGTATATAACGTTATACGTCATTACGTAATAGTATATAACGTTATACGTCATCAGGTAATACTATATAACGTTATACGTCATTACATAATAGTATATAACGTTATACGTCATTACGTAATAGTATATAACGTTATTCGTCATCTGGTAATACTATATAACGTTACACGTCATTACGTATTAGTTTATAACGTTACACGTTAGTACGTAATAGTATATAACGTTATACGTTAGTACGTAATAGGATATGACGTTATTCGTCATCTGGTAATACTATATAACGTTCTACGTTAGTACGTAATAGTATGTAACGTTACACGTTAGTACGTAATAGAATATAACGTTATACGTTAGTACGTAATAGGATATAACGTTATACGTCATTGCGTAATAGTATATAACGTTATACGTCATCTGGTAATACTATATAACGTTACACGTCATTACATAATAGTATATAACGTTATACGTCATTACGTAATAGTATATAACGTTCTACGTTAGTACGTAATAGTATGTAACGTTACACGTTAGTACGTAATAGAATATAACGTTATACGTTAGTACGTAATAGGATATAACGTTATACGTCATTGCGTAATAGTATATAACGTTATACGTCATCTGGTAATACTATATAACGTTACACGTCATTACGTATTAGTTTATAACGTTACACGTTAGTACGTAATAGTATATAACGTTACACGTTAGTACGTAATAGAATATAACGTTATACGTTAGTACGTAATAGGATATAACGTTATACGTCATTGCGTAATAGTATATAACGTTATTCGTCATCTGGTAATACTATATAACGTTACACGTCATTACGTATTAGTTTATAACGTTACACGTTAGTACGTAATAGTATATAACGTTATACGTTAGTACGTAATAGGATATGACGTTATACGTCATCAGGTAATACTATATAACGTTACACGTTAGTACTTAATAGAATATAACGTTATACGTTAGTACGTAATTGTATATAACGTTATACACGTCATCAGGTAATACTATATCACGTTACACGTTAGCACGTATTAGATAATAACGTTATACGTTAGTACGTAATAGGATATAACGTTATACGTTAGTACGTAATAGGATATAACGTTATACGTCATTACATAATAGTATATAACATTATTGGTCATTTCGTAATAGTATATAACGTTATACGTTAGTACGTAATAGTATATAACGTTATACGATAGTACGTAATAGTATATAACGTTATACGATAGTACGTAATAGTATATAACGTTATACGTCATTACGTATTAGTTTATAACGTTACACGTTAGTACGTAATAGTATATAACGTTATACGTTAGTACGTAATAGGATATGACGTTATACGGCATCAGGTAATACTATATAACGTTACACGTTAGTACGTATTAGATAATAACGTTATACGTTAGTACTTAATAGGAAAGAACGTTATACGTTATAAGGTAATTCTCAATAACGTTATACGTCATTACATAATAGTATATAACGTTATACGTCATTACGTAATAGTATATAACGTTATACGGTAGTACGTAATAGTATATATCGTTATACGATATTACGTAATAGGATATAACGTTATACGTTAGTACGTAATAGTATATAACGTTATACGTCATCAGGTAATACTATATAACGTTACACGTTAGTACGTAATAGAATATAACGTTATACGTTAGTACGTAATAGTACATAACGTTATACGTTAGTACGTAATAGTATATAACGTTATACGTCATCAGGTAATACTATATAACGTTAAACGTTAGTACGTAAGAGTATATAACGTTATACGTTAGTACGTAATAGTACATAACGTTATGCGTTAGTACGTAATAGTATATAACGTTATACGACATCAGGTAATACTATATAACGTTACACGTTAGTACGTAATAGTGTATAACGATATACGTTATTACGTATTAGTATATAACGTTATACGTTGTTACGTATTAGTATATAACGTTATACGTCATCAGGTAGTACTATATTACGTTACACGTTAGGTTGTATTAGATAATAACGTTATACGTTAGTACGTAATAGGATATAACGTTATACGGCATCAGGTAATACTATATAACGTTACACGTTAGTTCGTATTAGATAATAACGTTATACGTTAGTACGTAATAGGATATGACGTTATACGTCATTACGTAATACTATATAACGTTACACGTTAGTACGTAATAGTATATGTATAACGTTATACGTTAGTACGTAATAGTACATAACGTTATACGTTAGTACGTAATAGTATATAACGTTATACGACATCAGGTAATACTATATAACGTTACACGTTAGTACGTAATAGTATATAACGTTATACGACATCAGGTAATACTATATAACGTTACACGTTAGTACGTAATAGTATATAACGTTATACGTTAGTACGTAATAGTATATAACGTTATACGTTATTACATAATAGGATATAACGTTATACGTTAGTACGTAATAGTATATAACGTTATACGTCATCAGGTAATACTATATAACGTTATACGTCATTACATAATAGTATATAACGTTATACGTTATTACGTAATAGTATATAACGTTTTACGTTATTACGTATTAGTATATAACGTTACACGTTATTACGTAATAGAATATAACGTTATACGTTAGTACGTAATAGTACATAACGTTATACGTTAGTACGTAATAGTATATAACGTTATTCGTCATCAGGTAATACTATATAACGTTAAACGTTAGTACGTAAGAGTATATAACGTTATACGTTATTACATAATAGGATATAACGTTATACGTTAGTACGTAATAGTATATAACGTTATACGTCATCAGGTAATACTATATAACGTTATACGTCATTACACAATAGTATATAACGTTATACGTCATTACGTAATAGTATATAACGTTATACGTTATTACGTAATAGTATATAACGTTTTACGTTATTACGTATTAGTATATAACGTTACACGTTATTACGTAATAGTATATAACGTTATACGTCATTACGTAATAGTATATAACGTTATACGTTAGTACGTAATAGTATATAACGTTATACGATAGTACGTAATAGTATATAACGTTACACGTTAGTACGTAATAGTATATAACGTTACACGTTAGTACGTAATAGTGTATAACGATATACGTTATTACGTATTTGTATATAACGTTATACGTCATTACGTATTAGTTTATAACGTTACACGTTAGTACGTAATAGTATATAACGTTATACGTTAGTACGTAATAGGATATGACGTTATACGTCATTACGTAATACTATATAACGTTACACGTTAGTACGTAATAGTATATAACGTTAGACGTTAGTACGTAATAGAACATAACATTATACGTTAGTACGTAATAGTATATAACGTTATACGACATCAGGTAATACTATATAACGTTACACGTTAGTACGTAATAGTATATAACGTTATACGACATCAGGTAATACTATATAACGTTACACGTTAGTACGTAATAGTATATAACGTTATACGTTAGTACGTAATAGTATATAACGTTATACGTTATTACATAATAGGATATAACGTTATACGTTAGTACGTAATAGTATATAACGTTATACGTCATCAGGTAATACTATATAACGTTATACGTCATTACATAATAGTATATAACGTTATACGTCATTACGTAATAGTATATAACGTTATACGTTATTACGTAATAGTATATAACGTTTTACGTTATTACGTATTAGTATATAACGTTACACGTTATTACGTAATAGTATATAACGTTATACGTCATTACGTAATAGTATATAACGTTATACGTTAGTACGTAATAGTATATAACGTTATACGATAGTACGTAATAGTATATAACGTTATACGATAATACGTAATAGGATATATCGTTATACGTCATTACGTATTAGTTTATAACGTTCTACGTTAGTACGTAATAGTATATAACGTTACACGTTAGTACGTAATAGAATATAACGTTATACGTTAGTACGTAATAGGATATAACGTTATACGTCATTGCGTAATAGTATATAACGTTATACGTCATTGCGTAATACTATATTACGTTACACGTTAGTACGTAATAGTATATGTATAACGTTATACGTTAGTACGTAATAGTACATAACGTTATACGTTAGTACGTAATAGTATATAACGTTATACGACATCAGGTAATACTATATAACGTTACACGTTAGTACGTAATAGTATATAACGTTATACGACATCAGGTAATACTATATAACGTTACACGTTAGTACGTAATAGTATATAACGTTATACGTTAGTACGTAATAGTATATAACGTTATACGTTATTACATAATAGGATATAACGTTATACGTTAGTACGTAATAGTATATAACGTTATACGTCATCAGGTAATACTATATAACGTTATACGTCATTACATAATAGTATATAACGTTATACGTTATTACGTAATAGTATATAACGTTTTACGTTATTACGTATTAGTATATAACGTTACACGTTATTACGTAATAGAATATAACGTTATACGTTAGTACGTAATAGTACATAACGTTATACGTTAGTACGTAATAGTATATAACGTTATTCGTCATCAGGTAATACTATATAACGTTAAACGTTAGTACGTAAGAGTATATAACGTTATACGTTATTACATAATAGGATATAACGTTATACGTTAGTACGTAATAGTATATAACGTTATACGTCATCAGGTAATACTATATAACGTTATACGTCATTACACAATAGTATATAACGTTATACGTCATTACGTAATAGTATATAACGTTATACGTTATTACGTAATAGTATATAACGTTTTACGTTATTACGTATTAGTATATAACGTTACACGTTATTACGTAATAGTATATAACGTTATACGTCATTACGTAATAGTATATAACGTTATACGTTAGTACGTAATAGTATATAACGTTATACGATAGTACGTAATAGTATATAACGTTACACGTTAGTACGTAATAGTATATAACGTTACACGTTAGTACGTAATAGTGTATAACGATATACGTTATTACGTATTTGTATATAACGTTATACGTCATTACGTATTAGTTTATAACGTTACACGTTAGTACGTAATAGTATATAACGTTATACGTTAGTACGTAATAGGATATGACGTTATACGTCATTACGTAATACTATATAACGTTACACGTTAGTACGTAATAGTATATAACGTTATACGTTAGTACGTAATAGTACATAACGTTATACGTTAGTACGTAATAGTATATAACGTTATACGACATCAGGTAATACTATATAACGTTACACGTTAGTACGTAATAGTATATAACGTTATACGACATCAGGTAATACTATATAACGTTACACGTTAGTACGTAATAGTATATAACGTTATACGTTAGTACGTAATAGTATATAACGTTATACGTTATTACATAATAGGATATAACGTTATACGTTAGTACGTAATAGTATATAACGTTATACGTCATCAGGTAATACTATATAACGTTATACGTCATTACATAATAGTATATAACGTTATACGTCATTACGTAATAGTATATAACGTTATACGTTATTACGTAATAGTATATAACGTTTTACGTTATTACGTATTAGTATATAACGTTACACGTTATTACGTAATAGTATATAACGTTATACGTCATTACGTAATAGTATATAACGTTATACGTTAGTACGTAATAGTATATAACGTTATACGATAGTACGTAATAGTATATAACGTTATACGATAATACGTAATAGGATATATCGTTATACGTCATTACGTATTAGTTTATAACGTTCTACGTTAGTACGTAATAGTATATAACGTTACACGTTAGTACGTAATAGAATATAACGTTATACGTTAGTACGTAATAGGATATAACGTTATACGTCATTGCGTAATAGTATATAACGTTATACGTCATTGCGTAATACTATATTACGTTACACGTTATTACGTAATAGTATATAACGTTATACAGTAGCGGACAAAAGTTTAAGACGATGATTTGTAAACCGGATTACAAACATCTTATACGCATATTGTTCTTCTATTCGGTTTGTCTCTTTGGAATAACGTAGCTGTATGTTTGACCTTCGTAACCTCAGACAGTCAGTTGTTAAATACAAACAATGTAGGAGTTACAACAGTTAGTTACCGCCTAGCACTTGGAAACAGTGGACATTAGTTTAAGACGATCTGTGTAAAACGTGAGTACGAGTACAGTTTTTGAACATTTTGATTCTGGAATGTCAAAATCATTGTTTAGTGTACCTTTTATTGCTTAAAATTCATTTAGGTAGGAACAGACTATGGGTAAATCAAAGAATTTACTTGAAAACGAAAGGGAACAAATCGTAAGGCTGCGAAAGCAAAGTAAAACCTTCACCGAAATAGCAAATATAGTGAACAGGTCAGAAACAGCTTGTAAACAAGCTTGGTATAAATGTTTAAAGACAGGCATGTATTGCGATCAACCGAAAAACGGAAGACCACGGAAAACAACACCGAAAATGGATCGCCGGATTCATCGATTGAGCGAAAAGGATCGTTTTCGTAGTGCAAATAATATTGCTGCGGAGATAAACTATGAAAACGATACACAAATTAGTGCTAGAACTGTTAGGAGAAGATTAGAAGACTTTAACTTAAGAGGACGAAAACCCCAAAAGAAACCACTGCTGAGTTCTAGGAATCGAAAAAGACGACTTGCATTTGCTAAAGCTCATAAGCATTGGACAAGTGAAGATTGGCAAAAGGTATTGTTTTCTGACGAATCGAAATTCAATCGCGTCTGTCCTGACGGGATACGGTACGTTAGACGTCGAATTGGCGAAAGTTTGAAAACACAGTGCGTTTTAAAAACTCTTAAACATGGTGGTGGCAACGTTATGGTGTGGGCGTGTTTTTCTCGAAGCGGCCCTGGTCCGATATGTCGTATCAATGGAATTATGGACCGTTTTCAATACAAGGACATACTCAAGAACACAATGTTACCTTTTGCACGCAACAATATGAGTGATGATTTTATTTTTCAAAATGATAATGATCCGAAGCACACGGCTCGGGTTGTGAAACAGTTTTTTCAAGAAGAAAATATCACCGTGCTGCCGTGGCCGTCGCAATCACCAGACATTAACCCAATCGAGAATTTGTGAAGCATCATAAAAAAGACAGTACAAGGTTATAAACCGAAAAATTTAAATGAACTTTACTCTACGATTGAAACAGCCTGGAATAATATTACGGTAGATTAATATAAAAAATTAATAGATTCTATGCCAAGAAGATGTACCGAAGGGATAAGAAATAACGGATATTGAACAAAATATTGAATTTAAACAAAAATTGTGTAAATTTTTTAACCAAAAATTAATATTTTTTGTATAGTCTTAAACTTTTGACCGACGAAATATTATACAGATTTCGTTCCTTTTTTATAACTTAGCTATTGAGCAAAATATCAAAATGAAATTTTTTTTTCTAAGTGTACAAACAAATGTACAATTAGTTAATACCAAAAGTAGAACACCGTATTTATATTTTTTATGGAAAGTAAATCAATTATTTATTTCTTCCATTTCGTCTTAAACTTTTGTCCGCTACTGTACGTCATCTGGTAATACTATATAACGTTACACGTCATTACGTATTAGTTTATAACGTTACACGTTAGTACGTAATAGTATATAACGTTATACGTTAGTACGTAATAGGATATGACGTTATACGTCATCAGGTAATACTATATAACGTTACACGTTAGTACGTAATAGAATATAACGTTATACGTTAGTACGTAAATGTATATAACGTTATACACGTCATCAGGTAATACTATATAACGTTACACGTTAGCACGTATTAGATAATAACGTTATACGTTAGTACGCAATAGGATATAACGTTATACGTTATAAGGTAATACTCAATAACGTTATACGTCATTACATAATAGTATATAGCATTATTGGTCATTTCGTAATAGTATATAACGTTATACGTTAGTACGTAATAGGATATGACGTTATACGTCATCAGGTAATACTATATAACGTTACACGTTAGTACGTAATAGAATATAACGTTATACGTTAGTACGTAAATGTATATAACGTTATACACGTCATCAGGTAATACTATATAACGTTACACGTTAGCACGTATTAGATAATAACGTTATACGTTAGTACGTAATAGTATATAACGTTATACGTCATCAGGTAATACTATATAACGTTACACGTTAGTACGTAATAGAATATAACGTTATACGTTAGTACGTAATAGTACATAACGTTATACGTTAGTACGTAATAGTATATAACGCTATACGTCATCAGGTAATACTATATAACGTTAAACGTTAGTACGTAATACTATATAACGTTACACGTTAGTACGTAATAGTGTATAACGATATACGTTATTACGTATTAGTATATAACGTTATACGTTGTTACGTATTAGTATATAACGTTATACGTCATCAGGTAGTACTATATTACGTTACACGTTAGTTTGTATTAGATAATAACGTTATACGTTAGTACGTAATAGGATATAACGTTATACGGCATCAGGTAATACTATATAACGTTACACGTTAGTTCGTATTAGATAATAACGTTATACGTTAGTACGTAATAGGATATAACGTTATACGTTATAAGATAATACTCAATAACGTTATACGTCATTACATAATAGTATATAACGTTATACGTTAGTACGTAATAGTATATAACGTTATAAGTTAGTACGTAATAGTAAATAACGTTATACGTTAGTACGTAATAGTATATAACGTTATACGTTAGTACGTAATAGTATATAACGTTATACGATCTTACGTAATAGGATATAACGTTATACGTTAGTACGTAATAGTATATAACGTTATACGTCATCAGGTAATACTATGTAACGTTACACGTTAGTACGTAATAGAATATAACGTTATACGTTAGTACGTAATAGGATATAACGTTATACGTTATTGCGTATTAGTATATATCGTTATACGTCATTGCGTAATAGTATATAACGTTATACGTTAGTACGTAATAGTATATAACGTTATACGTCATCAGGTAATACTATATTACGTTACACGTTATTACGTAATAGTATATAACGTTATACGTCACCTGGTAATACTATATAACGTTACACGTTAGTACGTAATAGTATATAACGTTACACGTTAGTACGTAATAGTGTATAACGATATACGTTATTACGTATTTGTATATAACGTTTTACGTCATTACGTATTAGTTTATAACGTTACACGTTAGTACGTAATAGTATATAACGTTATACGTTAGTACGTAATAGGATATGACGTTATACGTCATTACGTAATACTATATAACGTTACACGTTAGTACGTAATAGTATATAACGTTATACGTTAGTACGTAATAGTACATAACGTTATACGTTAGTACGTAATAGTATATAACGTTATACGTTAGTACGTAATAGTACATAACGTTATACGTTAGTACGTAATAGTATATAACGTTATACGACTTCAGGTAATACTATATAACGTTACACGTTAGTACGTAATAGTATATAACGTTATACGACATCAGGTAATACTATATAACGTTACACGTTAGTACGTAATAGTATATAACGTTATACGTTAGTACGTAATAGTATATAACGTTATACGTTATTACATAATAGGATATAACGTTATACGTTAGTACGTAATAGTATATAACGTTATACGTCATCAGGTAATACTATATAACGTTATACGTCATTACATAATAGTATATAACGTTATACGTCATTACGTAATAGTATATAACGTTATACGTTATTACGTAATAGTATATAACGTTTTACGTTATTACGTATTAGTATATAACGTTACACGTTATTACGTAATAGTATATAACGTTATACGTCATTACGTAATAGTATATAACGTTATACGTTAGTACGTAATAGTATATAACGTTATACGATAGTACGTAATAGCATATAACGTTATACGATAGTACGTAATAGTATATAACGTTATACGGTAGAACGTAATAGTATATATCGTTATGCGATATTACGTAATAGGATATATCGTTATACGTCATTACGTATTAGTTTATAACGTTCTACGTTAGTACGTAATAGTATATAACGTTACACGTTAGTACGTAATAGAATATAACGTTATACGTTAGTACGTAATAGGATATAACGTTATACGTCATTGCGTAATAGTATATAACGTTATACGTCATTGCGTAATACTATACTACGTTACACGTTATTACGTAATAGTATATAACGTTATACGTCATCTGGTAATACTATATAACGTTACACGTCATTACGTATTAGTTTATAACGTTACACGTTAGTACGTAATAGTATATAACGTTATACGTTAGTACGTAATAGGATATGACGTTATACGTCATCAGGTAATACTATATAACGTTACACGTTAGTACGTAATAGAATATAACGTTATACGTTAGTACGTAAATGTATATAACGTTATACACGTCATCAGGTAATACTATATAACGTTACACGTTAGCACGTATTAGATAATAACGTTATACGTTAGTACGTAATAGGATATAACGTTATACGTTATAAGGTAATACTCAATAACGTTATACGTCATTACATAATAGTATATAACATTATTGGTCATTTCGTAATAGTATATAACGTTATACGTTAGTACGTAATAGTATATAACGTTATACGATAGTACGTAATAGTATATAACGTTATACGATAGTACGTAATAGTATATAACGTTATATGTCATTACGTGTTAGTTTATAACGTTATACGTTAGTACGTAATAGTATATAACGTTATACGGCATCAGGTAATACTGTATAACGTTACACGTTAGTACGTATTAGATAATAACGTTATACGTTAGTACTTAATAGGAAAGAACGTTATACGTTATAAGGTAATACTCAATAACGTTATACGTCATTACATAATAGTATATAACGTTATACGTCATTACGTAATAGTATATAACGTTATACGGTAGTACGTAATAGTATATATCGTTATACGATATTACGTAATAGGATATAACGTTATACGTTATTACATAATAGGATATAACGTTATACGTTAGTACGTAATAGTATATAACGTTATACGTCATCAGGTAATACTATATAACGTTATACGTCATTACATAATAGTATATAACGTTATACGTCATTACGTAATAGTATATAACGTTATACGTTATTACGTAATAGTATATAACGTTTTACGTTATTACGTATTAGTATATAACGTTACACGTTATTACGTAATAGTATATAACGTTATACGTCATTACGTAATAGTATATAACGTTATACGTTAGTACGTAATAGTATATAACGTTATACGATAGTACGTAATAGTATATAACGTTATACGGTAATACGTAATAGTATATAACGTTATATGTCATTACGTGTTAGTTTATAACGTTATACGTTAGTACGTAATAGTATATAACGTTATACGGCATCAGGTAATACTATATAACGTTACACGTTAGTACGTATTAGATAATAACGTTATACGTTAGTACTTAATAGGAAAGAACGTTATACGTTATAAGGTAATACTCAATAACGTTATACGTCATTACATAATAGTATATAACGTTATACGTCATTACGTAATAGTATATAACGTTATGCGGTAGTACGTAATAGTATATATCGTTATACGATATTACGTAATAGGATATAACGTTATACGTTAGTACGTAATAGTATATAACGTTATACGTTAGTACGTAATATTATATAACGTTATACGTTAGTACGTAATAGTATATAACGTTATACGTTATTACATAATAGGATATAACGTTATACGTTAGTACGTAATAGTATATAACGTTATACGTTAGTACGTAATAGGATATGACGTTATACGTCATTACGTAATACTATATAACGTTACACGTTAGTACGTAATAGTATATAACGTTATACGTTAGTACGTAATAGTACATAACGTTATACGTTAGTACGTAATAGTATATAACGTTATACGACATCAGGTAATACTATATAACGTTACACGTTAGTACGTAATAGTATATAACGTTATACGACATCAGGTAATACTATATAACGTTACACGTTAGTACGTAATAGTATATAACGTTATACGTTAGTACGTAATAGTATATAACGTTATACGTTATTACATAATAGGATATAACGTTATACGTTAGTACGTAATAGTATATAACGTTATACGTCATCAGGTAATACTATATAACGTTATACGTCATTACATAATAGTATATAACGTTATACGTCATTACGTAATAGTATATAACGTTATACGTTATTACGTAATAGTATATAACGTTTTACGTTATTACGTATTAGTATATAACGTTACACGTTATTACGTAATAGTATATAACGTTATACGTCATTACGTAATAGTATATAACGTTATACGTTAGTACGTAATAGTATATAACGTTATACGATAGTACGTAATAGTATATAACGTTATACGATAATACGTAATAGTATATAACGTTATACGGTAGAACGTAATAGTATATATCGTTATATGATATTACGTAATAGGATATATCGTTATACGTCATTACGTATTAGTTTATAACGTTCTACGTTAGTACGTAATAGTATATAACGTTACACGTTAGTACGTAATAGAATATAACGTTATACGTTAGTACGTAATAGGATATAACGTTATACGTCATTGCGTAATAGTATATAACGTTATACGTCATTGCGTAATACTATATTACGTTACACGTTATTACGTAATAGTATATAACGTTATACGTCATCTGGTAATACTATATAACGTTACACGTCATTACGTATTAGTTTATAACGTTACACGTTAGTACGTAATAGTATATAACGTTATACGTTAGTACGTAATAGGATATGACGTTATACGTCATCAGGTAATACTATATAACGTTACACGTTAGTACGTAATAGAATATAACGTTATACGTTAGTACGTAAATCTATATAACGTTATACACGTCATCAGGTAATACTATATAACGTTACACGTTAGCACGTATTAGATAATAACGTTATACGTTAGTACGCAATAGGATATAACGTTATACGTTATAAGGTAATACTCAATAACGTTATACGTCATTACATAATAGTATATAACATTATTGGTCATTTCGTAATAGTATATAACGTTATACGTTAGTACGTAATAGGATATGACGTTATACGTCATCAGGTAATACTATATAACGTTACACGTTAGTACGTAATAGAATATAACGTTATACGTTAGTACGTAAATGTATATAACGTTATACACGTCATCAGGTAATACTATATAACGTTACACGTTAGCACGTATTAGATAATAACGTTATACGTTAGTACGTAATAGTATATAACGTTATACGTCATCAGGTAATACTATATAACGTTACACGTTAGTACGTAATAGAATATAACGTTATACGTTAGTACGTAATAGTACATAACGTTATACGTTAGTACGTAATAGTATATAACGTTATACGTCATCAGGTAATACTATGTAACGTTAAACGTTAGTACGTAATACTATATAACGTTACACGTTAGTACGTAATAGTGTATAACGATATACGTTATTACGTATTAGTATATAACGTTATACGTTGTTACGTATTAGTATATAACGTTATACGTCATCAGGTAGTACTATATTACGTTACACGTTAGTTTGTATTAGATAATAACGTTATACGTTAGTACGTAATAGGATATAACGTTATACGGCATCAGGTAATACTATATAACGTTACACGTTAGTTCGTATTAGATAATAACGTTATACGTTAGTACGTAATAGGATATAACGTTATACGTTATAAGATAATACTCAATAACGTTATACGTCATTACATAATAGTATATAACGTTATACGTTAGTACGTAATAGTATATAACGTTATAAGTTAGTACGTAATAGTATATAACGTTATACGTTAGTACGTAATAGTATATAACGTTATACGTTAGTACGTAATAGTATATAACGTTATACGATCTTACGTAATAGGATATAACGTTATACGTTAGTACGTAATAGTATATAACGTTATACGTCATCAGGTAATACTACACCCTTGGACAAAAAGATAGCACATGTGTGCTATCATTAATTTCTCATAGATAGAGTCCGAATTTCCCAAGTTTGACGAATGGCATATAAACAGTACCTTGTAGTAATAAGGTATATGAGCTTGAAACTGTATCTTCGCTATTCCTCTTGTATTTATCAACAATGATTGTGAAATCCGGTCGGCGAAATGATAGCACACCAAGCATTTTGTTTCCATTCCTTAGTATTTCTGTGTATTCTGAGTGGTGTAGACGTAGTGAAAAGTAGAAGAATTTCATTAGAAACCTTACAAATTTCGATTCAAACAATGGGACGTGGAAAACAGCTAAATAGTGAAGAGATTCAAACAGTTTTGAAATTAAAGAAAGAAAACTTTACTATTTCTAAAATTGCAAAAGTTCTCAGTAGAAGTCGGAAAGTCATTTATAATTTACTGAAAGATGTAAATAATTATGGAACAAAAAAAAGCAGTGGGAGACCTTCCGCGATTAGTACTCGTGAAAAACGTGCAATTTTACGTGCCGCGTCAAATTCGCTTCTCACGTCACGTGAAATTGCAGAAAAAGTTGGCGTAAAAACTAATCCTCGGAATGTCAGACGTGTACTACAACAATCCGCGCACATAAAGCGGATGAAATTAAAACGAAGACCAGCTCTAAAGCAGATTCACAAGGAGCATCGATTATATTTTGCAAAAGAACATATACGGTGGAACAAGAAGTGGAGGAAAGTTATATTTACAGATGAAAAAAGATTTAATTTAGATGGCCCAGATGGATTCAATTTTTACTATCATGATGTAAGAAAAAAAAAATTGTCACAAATACGGCGTCAAATGGGTGGAGGTAGCATTATGCTTTGGGCAGGTATTGGGTATAACGGAAAGACTGATTTAATATCAATTCGCAGCAAGATGAATGCTATAACCTATCGTAATTTGATACAAAATCAAATTGCAAAGTACGCAACACATATTGCGAGACAAGATTTTATTTTTCAGCAAGATAATGCTGCAGTTCACACCGCTAAGGTTGTGAAAGAATATTTTTCAACAGAAAATATTGCAGTTTTGGACTGGCCTGCATGCTCCCCCGATTTAAACATAATCGAAAACTGTTGGAGTAAATTAAGCAATGCCGTTTATAGAGAAAATAGGCAATTTGAAAGTATTAATCAGTTAAAAAAGTGCCTTGAAGAGGAATGGAGAAATATATCGCTGGATTATATTAGAAAACTATATCGTTCTTTGCCGAAACGAATGCTGGAGGTGGTGGAGAATAAGGGAGGATCCACACATTATTAAATTTTAAAAGGTTTTTTATTTTTGTACAATTTAGTAGATAATAAACACTACAACTTTTGAAAGTGTGCTATCATTTCGCCGACCGGATTTCACAATCATTGTTGATAAATACAAGAGGAATAGCGAAGATACAGTTTCAAGCTCATATACCTTATTACTACAAGGTACTGTTTATATGCCATTCGTCAAACTTGGGAAATTCGGACTCTATCTATGAGAAATTAATGATAGCACACATGTGCTATCTTTTTGTCCAAGGGTGTATGTAACGTTACACGTTAGTACGTAATAGAATATAACGTTATACTTTAGTACGTAATAGGATATAACGTTATACGTTATTGCGTAATAGTATATATCGTTATACGTCATTGCGTAATAGTATATAACGTTATACGTTAGTACGTAATAGTATATAACGTTATACGTCATCAGGTAATACTATATTACGTTACACGTTATTACGTAATAGTATATAACGTTATACGTCACCTGGTAATACTATATAACGTTACACGTTAGTACGTAATAGTATATAACGTTACACGTTAGTACGTAATAGTGTATAACGATATACGTTATTACGTATTTGTATATAACGTTTTACGTCATTACGTATTAGTTTATAACGTTACACGTTAGTACGTAATAGTATATAACGTTATACGTTAGTACGTAATAGGATATGACGTTATACGTCATTACGTAATACTATATAACGTTACACGTTAGTACGTAATAGTATATAACGTTATACGTTAGTACGTAATAGTACATAACGTTATACGTTAGTACGTAATAGTATATAACGTTATACGATAGTACGTAATAGTACATAACGTTATACGTTAGTACGTAATAGTATATAACGTTATACGACTTCAGGTAATACTATATAACGTTACACGTTAGTACGTAATAGTATATAACGTTATACGACATCAGGTAATACTATATAACGTTACACGTTAGTACGTAATAGTATATAACGTTATACGTTAGTACGTAATAGTATATAACGTTATACGTTATTACATAATAGGATATAACGTTATACGTTAGTACGTAAATGTATATAACGTTATACACGTCATCAGGTAATACTATATAACGTTACACGTTAGCACGTATTAGATAATAACGTTATACGTTAGTACGTAATAGGATATAACGTTATACGTTATAAGGTAATACTCAATAACGTTATACGTCATTACATAATAGTATATAACATTATTGGTCATTTCGTAATAGTATATAACGTTATACGTTAGTACGTAATAGTATATAACGTTATACGATAGTACGTAATAGTATATAACGTTATACGATAGTACGTAATAGTATATAACGTTATATGTCATTACGTGTTAGTTTATAACGTTATACGTTAGTACGTAATAGTATATAACGTTATACGGCATCAGGTAATACTGTATAACGTTACACGTTAGTACGTATTAGATAATAACGTTATACGTTAGTACTTAATAGGAAAGAACGTTATACGTTATAAGGTAATACTCAATAACGTTATACGTCATTACATAATAGTATATAACGTTATACGTCATTACGTAATAGTATATAACGTTATACGGTAGTACGTAATAGTATATATCGTTATACGATATTACGTAATAGGATATAACGTTATACGTTATTACATAATAGGATATAACGTTATACGTTAGTACGTAATAGTATATAACGTTATACGTCATCAGGTAATACTATATAACGTTATACGTCATTACATAATAGTATATAACGTTATACGTCATTACGTAATAGTATATAACGTTATACGTTATTACGTAATAGTATATAACGTTTTACGTTATTACGTATTAGTATATAACGTTACACGTTATTACGTAATAGTATATAACGTTATACGTCATTACGTAATAGTATATAACGTTATACGTTAGTACGTAATAGTATATAACGTTATACGGCATCAGGTAATACTGTATAACGTTACACGTTAGTACGTATTAGATAATAACGTTATACGTTAGTACTTAATAGGAAAGAACGTTATACGTTATAAGGTAATACTCAATAACGTTATACGTCATTACATAATAGTATATAACGTTATACGTCATTACGTAATAGTATATAACGTTATACGGTAGTACGTAATAGTATATATCGTTATACGATATTACGTAATAGGATATAACGTTATACGTTATTACATAATAGGATATAACGTTATACGTTAGTACGTAATAGTATATAACGTTATACGTCATCAGGTAATACTATATAACGTTATACGTCATTACATAATAGTATATAACGTTATACGTCATTACGTAATAGTATATAACGTTATACGTTATTACGTAATAGTATATAACGTTTTACGTTATTACGTATTAGTATATAACGTTACACGTTATTACGTAATAGTATATAACGTTATACGTCATTACGTAATAGTATATAACGTTATACGTTAGTACGTAATAGTATATAACGTTATACGATAGTACGTAATAGTATATAACGTTATACGGTAATACGTAATAGTATATAACGTTATATGTCATTACGTGTTAGTTTATAACGTTATACGTTAGTACGTAATAGTATATAACGTTATACGGCATCAGGTAATACTATATAACGTTACACGTTAGTACGTATTAGATAATAACGTTATACGTTAGTACTTAATAGGAAAGAACGTTATACGTTATAAGGTAATACTCAATAACGTTATACGTCATTACATAATAGTATATAACGTTATACGTCATTACGTAATAGTATATAACGTTATGCGGTAGTACGTAATAGTATATATCGTTATACGATATTACGTAATAGGATATAACGTTATACGTTAGTACGTAATAGTATATAACGTTATACGTTAGTACGTAATATTATATAACGTTATACGTTAGTACGTAATAGTATATAACGTTATACGTTATTACATAATAGGATATAACGTTATACGTTAGTACGTAATAGTATATAACGTTATACGTCATCAGGTAATACTATATAACGTTATACGTCATTACATAATAGTATATAACGTTATACGTCATTACGTAATAGTATATAACGTTATACGTTATTACGTAATAGTATATAACGTTTTACGTTATTACGTATTAGTATATAACGTTACACGTTATTACGTAATAGTATATAACGTTATACGTCATTACGTAATAGTATATAACGTTATACGTTAGTACGTAATAGTATATAACGTTATACGATAGTACGTAATAGTATATAACGTTACACGTTAGTACGTAATAGTATATAACGTTACACGTTAGTACGTAATAGTGTATAACGATATACGTTATTACGTATTTGTATATAACGTTATACGTCATTACGTATTAGTTTATAACGTTACACGTTAGTACGTAGTAGTATATAACGTTATAGGTTAGTACGTAATAGGATATGACGTTATACGTCATTACGTAATACTATATAACGTTACACGTTAGTACGTAATAGTATATAACGTTATACGTTAGTACGTAATAGTACATAACGTTATACGTTAGTACGTAATAGTATATAACGTTATACGACATCAGGTAATACTATATAACGTTACACGTTAGTACGTAATAGTATATAACGTTATACGACATCAGGTAATACTATATAACGTTACACGTTAGTACGTAATAGAATATAACGTTATACGTTAGTACGTAATAGGATATAACGTTATACGTCATTGCGTAATAGTATATAACGTTATACGTCATTGCGTAATACTATATTACGTTACACGTTATTACGTAATAGTATATAACGTTATACGTCATCTGGTAATACTATATAACGTTACACGTCATTACGTATTAGTTTATAACGTTACACGTTAGTACGTAATAGTATATAACGTTATACGTTAGTACGTAATAGGATATGACGTTATACGTCATCAGGTAATACTATATAACGTTACACGTTAGTACGTAATAGAATATAACGTTATACGTTAGTACGTAAATCTATATAACGTTATACACGTCATCAGGTAATACTATATAACGTTACACGTTAGCACGTATTAGATAATAACGTTATACGTTAGTACGCAATAGGATATAACGTTATACGTTATAAGGTAATACTCAATAACGTTATACGTCATTACATAATAGTATATAACATTATTGGTCATTTCGTAATAGTATATAACGTTATACGTTAGTACGTAATAGGATATGACGTTATACGTCATCAGGTAATACTATATAACGTTACACGTTAGTACGTAATAGAATATAACGTTATACGTTAGTACGTAAATGTATATAACGTTATACACGTCATCAGGTAATACTATATAACGTTACACGTTAGCACGTATTAGATAATAACGTTATACGTTAGTACGTAATAGTATATAACGTTATACGTCATCAGGTAATACTATATAACGTTACACGTTAGTACGTAATAGAATATAACGTTATACGTTAGTACGTAATAGTACATAACGTTATACGTTAGTACGTAATAGTATATAACGTTATACGTCATCAGGTAATACTATGTAACGTTAAACGTTAGTACGTAATACTATATAACGTTACACGTTAGTACGTAATAGTGTATAACGATATACGTTATTACGTATTAGTATATAACGTTATACGTTGTTACGTATTAGTATATAACGTTATACGTCATCAGGTAGTACTATATTACGTTACACGTTAGTTTGTATTAGATAATAACGTTATACGTTAGTACGTAATAGGATATAACGTTATACGGCATCAGGTAATACTATATAACGTTACACGTTAGTTCGTATTAGATAATAACGTTATACGTTAGTACGTAATAGGATATAACGTTATACGTTATAAGATAATACTCAATAACGTTATACGTCATTACATAATAGTATATAACGTTATACGTTAGTACGTAATAGTATATAACGTTATACGTTAGTACGTAATAGTATATAACGTTATACGATCTTACGTAATAGGATATAACGTTATACGTTAGTACGTAATAGTATATAACGTTATACGTCATCAGGTAATACTATGTAACGTTACACGTTAGTACGTAATAGAATATAACGTTATACGTTAGTACGTAATAGGATATAACGTTATACGTTATTGCGTAATAGTATATATCGTTATACGTCATTGCGTAATAGTATATAACGTTATACGTTAGTACGTAATAGTATATAACGTTATACGTCATCAGGTAATACTATATTACGTTACACGTTATTACGTAATAGTATATAACGTTATACGTCACCTGGTAATACTATATAACGTTACACGTTAGTACGTAATAGTATATAACGTTACACGTTAGTACGTAATAGTGTATAACGATATACGTTATTACGTATTTGTATATAACGTTTTACGTCATTACGTATTAGTTTATAACGTTACACGTTAGTACGTAATAGTATATAACGTTATACGTTAGTACGTAATAGGATATGACGTTATACGTCATTACGTAATACTATATAACGTTACACGTTAGTACGTAATAGTATATAACGTTATACGTTAGTACGTAATAGTACATAACGTTATACGTTAGTACGTAATAGTATATAACGTTATACGATAGTACGTAATAGTACATAACGTTATACGTTAGTACGTAATAGTATATAACGTTATACGACTTCAGGTAATACTATATAACGTTACACGTTAGTACGTAATAGTATATAACGTTATACGACATCAGGTAATACTATATAACGTTACACGTTAGTACGTAATAGTATATAACGTTATACGTTAGTACGTAATAGTATATAACGTTATACGTTATTACATAATAGGATATAACGTTATACGTTAGTACGTAAATGTATATAACGTTATACACGTCATCAGGTAATACTATATAACGTTACACGTTAGCACGTATTAGATAATAACGTTATACGTTAGTACGTAATAGGATATAACGTTATACGTTATAAGGTAATACTCAATAACGTTATACGTCATTACATAATAGTATATAACATTATTGGTCATTTCGTAATAGTATATAACGTTATACGTTAGTACGTAATAGTATATAACGTTATACGATAGTACGTAATAGTATATAACGTTATACGATAGTACGTAATAGTATATAACGTTATATGTCATTACGTGTTAGTTTATAACGTTATACGTTAGTACGTAATAGTATATAACGTTATACGGCATCAGGTAATACTGTATAACGTTACACGTTAGTACGTATTAGATAATAACGTTATACGTTAGTACTTAATAGGAAAGAACGTTATACGTTATAAGGTAATACTCAATAACGTTATACGTCATTACATAATAGTATATAACGTTATACGTCATTACGTAATAGTATATAACGTTATACGGTAGTACGTAATAGTATATAACGTTATACGATAATACGTAATAGTATATAACGTTATACGTTATTACATAATAGGATATAACGTTATACGTTAGTACGTAATAGTATATAACGTTATACGTCATCAGGTAATACTATATAACGTTATACGTCATTACATAATAGTATATAACGTTATACGTCATTACGTAATAGTATATAACGTTATACGTTATTACGTAATAGTATATAACGTTTTACGTTATTACGTATTAGTATATAACGTTACACGTTATTACGTAATAGTATATAACGTTATACGTCATTACGTAATAGTATATAACGTTATACGTTAGTACGTAATAGTATATAACGTTATACGATAGTACGTAATAGTATATAACGTTATACGATAATACGTAATAGTATATAACGTTATACGGTAGAACGTAATAGTATATATCGTTATATGATATTACGTAATAGGATATATCGTTATACGTCATTACGTATTAGTTTATAACGTTCTACGTTAGTACGTAATAGTATATAACGTTACACGTTAGTACGTAATAGAATATAACGTTATACGTTAGTACGTAATAGGATATAACGTTATACGTCATTGCGTAATAGTATATAACGTTATACGTCATTGCGTAATACTATATTACGTTACACGTTATTACGTAATAGTATATAACGTTATACGTCATCTGGTAATACTATATAACGTTACACGTCATTACGTATTAGTTTATAACGTTACACGTTAGTACGTAATAGTATATAACGTTATACGTTAGTACGTAATAGGATATGACGTTATACGTCATCAGGTAATACTATATAACGTTACACGTTAGTACGTAATAGAATATAACGTTATACGTTAGTACGTAAATCTATATAACGTTATACACGTCATCAGGTAATACTATATAACGTTACACGTTAGCACGTATTAGATAATAACGTTATACGTTAGTACGCAATAGGATATAACGTTATACGTTATAAGGTAATACTCAATAACGTTATACGTCATTACATAATAGTATATAACATTATTGGTCATTTCGTAATAGTATATAACGTTATACGTTAGTACGTAATAGGATATGACGTTATACGTCATCAGGTAATACTATATAACGTTACACGTTAGTACGTAATAGAATATAACGTTATACGTTAGTACGTAAATGTATATAACGTTATACACGTCATCAGGTAATACTATATAACGTTACACGTTAGCACGTATTAGATAATAACGTTATACGTTAGTACGTAATAGTATATAACGTTATACGTCATCAGGTAATACTATATAACGTTACACGTTAGTACGTAATAGAATATAACGTTATACGTTAGTACGTAATAGTACATAACGTTATACGTTAGTACGTAATAGTATATAACGTTATACGTCATCAGGTAATACTATGTAACGTTAAACGTTAGTACGTAATACTATATAACGTTACACGTTAGTACGTAATAGTGTATAACGATATACGTTATTACGTATTAGTATATAACGTTATACGTTGTTACGTATTAGTATATAACGTTATACGTCATCAGGTAGTACTATATTACGTTACACGTTAGTTTGTATTAGATAATAACGTTATACGTTAGTACGTAATAGGATATAACGTTATACGGCATCAGGTAATACTATATAACGTTACACGTTAGTTCGTATTAGATAATAACGTTATACGTTAGTACGTAATAGGATATAACGTTATACGTTATAAGATAATACTCAATAACGTTATACGTCATTACATAATAGTATATAACGTTATACGTTAGTACGTAATAGTATATAACGTTATAAGTTAGTACGTAATAGTATATAACGTTATACGTTAGTACGTAATAGTATATAACGTTATACGTTAGTACGTAATAGTATATAACGTTATACGATCTTACGTAATAGGATATAACGTTATACGTTAGTACGTAATAGTATATAACGTTATACGTCATCAGGTAATACTATGTAACGTTACACGTTAGTACGTAATAGAATATAACGTTATACGTTAGTACGTAATAGGATATAACGTTATACGTTATTGCGTAATAGTATATATCGTTATACGTCATTGCGTAATAGTATATAACGTTATACGTCATCAGGTAATACTATATTACGTTACACGTTATTACGTAATAGTATATAACGTTATACGTCACCTGGTAATACTATATAACGTTACACGTTAGTACGTAATAGTATATAACGTTACACGTTAGTACGTAATAGTGTATAACGATATACGTTATTACGTATTTGTATATAACGTTTTACGTCATTACGTATTAGTTTATAACGTTACACGTTAGTACGTAGTAGTATATAACGTTATAGGTTAGTACGTAATAGGATATGACGTTATACGTCATTACGTAATACTATATAACGTTACACGTTAGTACGTAATAGTATATAACGTTATACGTTAGTACGTAATAGTACATAACGTTATACGTTAGTACGTAATAGTATATAACGTTATACGATAGTACGTAATAGTACATAACGTTATACGTTAGTACGTAATAGTATATAACGTTATACGACTTCAGGTAATACTATATAACGTTACACGTTAGTACGTAATAGTATATAACGTTATACGACATCAGGTAATACTATATAACGTTACACGTTAGTACGTAATAGTATATAACGTTATACGTTAGTACGTAATAGTATATAACGTTATACGTTATTACATAATAGGATATAACGTTATACGTTAGTACGTAAATGTATATAACGTTATACACGTCATCAGGTAATACTATATAACGTTACACGTTAGCACGTATTAGATAATAACGTTATACGTTAGTACGTAATAGGATATAACGTTATACGTTATATGGTAATACTCAATAACGTTATACGTCATTACATAATAGTATATAACATTATTGGTCATTTCGTAATAGTATATAACGTTATACGTTAGTACGTAATAGTATATAACGTTATACGATAGTACGTAATAGTATATAACGTTATACGATAGTACGTAATAGTATATAACGTTATATGTCATTACGTGTTAGTTTATAACGTTATACGTTAGTACGTAATAGTATATAACGTTATACGGCATCAGGTAATACTGTATAACGTTACACGTTAGTACGTATTAGATAATAACGTTATACGTTAGTACTTAATAGGAAAGAACGTTATACGTTATAAGGTAATACTCAATAACGTTATACGTCATTACATAATAGTATATAACGTTATACGTCATTACGTAATAGTATATAACGTTATACGGTAGTACGTAATAGTATATATCGTTATACGATATTACGTAATAGGATATAACGTTATACGTTATTACATAATAGGATATAACGTTATACGTTAGTACGTAATAGTATATAACGTTATACGTCATCAGGTAATACTATATAACGTTATACGTCATTACATAATAGTATATAACGTTATACGTCATTACGTAATAGTATATAACGTTATACGTTATTACGTAATAGTATATAACGTTTTACGTTATTACGTATTAGTATATAACGTTACACGTTATTACGTAATAGTATATAACGTTATACGTCATTACGTAATAGTATATAACGTTATACGTTAGTACGTAATAGTATATAACGTTATACGGCATCAGGTAATACTGTATAACGTTACACGTTAGTACGTATTAGATAATAACGTTATACGTTAGTACTTAATAGGAAAGAACGTTATACGTTATAAGGTAATACTCAATAACGTTATACGTCATTACATAATAGTATATAACGTTATACGTCATTACGTAATAGTATATAACGTTATACGGTAGTACGTAATAGTATATATCGTTATACGATATTACGTAATAGGATATAACGTTATACGTTATTACATAATAGGATATAACGTTATACGTTAGTACGTAATAGTATATAACGTTATACGTCATCAGGTAATACTATATAACGTTATACGTCATTACATAATAGTATATAACGTTATACGTCATTACGTAATAGTATATAACGTTATACGTTATTACGTAATAGTATATAACGTTTTACGTTATTACGTATTAGTATATAACGTTACACGTTATTACGTAATAGTATATAACGTTATACGTCATTACGTAATAGTATATAACGTTATACGTTAGTACGTAATAGTATATAACGTTATACGATAGTACGTAATAGTATATAACGTTATACGGTAATACGTAATAGTATATAACGTTATATGTCATTACGTGTTAGTTTATAACGTTATACGTTAGTACGTAATAGTATATAACGTTATACGGCATCAGGTAATACTATATAACGTTACACGTTAGTACGTATTAGATAATAACGTTATACGTTAGTACTTAATAGGAAAGAACGTTATACGTTATAAGGTAATACTCAATAACGTTATACGTCATTACATAATAGTATATAACGTTATACGTCATTACGTAATAGTATATAACGTTATGCGGTAGTACGTAATAGTATATATCGTTATACGATATTACGTAATAGGATATAACGTTATACGTTAGTACGTAATAGTATATAACGTTATACGTTAGTACGTAATATTATATAACGTTATACGTTAGTACGTAATAGTATATAACGTTATACGTTATTACATAATAGGATATAACGTTATACGTTAGTACGTAATAGTATATAACGTTATACGTCATCAGGTAATACTATATAACGTTATACGTCATTACATAATAGTATATAACGTTATACGTCATTACGTAATAGTATATAACGTTATACGTTATTACGTAATAGTATATAACGTTTTACGTTATTACGTATTAGTATATAACGTTACACGTTATTACGTAATAGTATATAACGTTATACGTCATTACGTAATAGTATATAACGTTATACGTTAGTACGTAATAGTATATAACGTTATACGATAGTACGTAATAGTATATAACGTTACACGTTAGTACGTAATAGTATATAACGTTACACGTTAGTACGTAATAGTGTATAACGATATACGTTATTACGTATTTGTATATAACGTTATACGTCATTACGTATTAGTTTATAACGTTACACGTTAGTACGTAGTAGTATATAACGTTATAGGTTAGTACGTAATAGGATATGACGTTATACGTCATTACGTAATACTATATAACGTTACACGTTAGTACGTAATAGTATATAACGTTATACGTTAGTACGTAATAGTACATAACGTTATACGTTAGTACGTAATAGTATATAACGTTATACGACATCAGGTAATACTATATAACGTTACACGTTAGTACGTAATAGTATATAACGTTATACGACATCAGGTAATACTATATAACGTTACACGTTAGTACGTAATAGTATATAACGTTATACGTTAGTACGTAATAGTATATAACGTTATACGTTATTACATAATAGGATATAACGTTATACGTTAGTACGTAATAGTATATAACGTTATACGTCATCAGGTAATACTATATAACGTTATACGTCATTACATAATAGTATATAACGTTATACGTCATTACGTAATAGTATATAACGTTATACGTTATTACATAATAGGATATAACGTTATACGTTAGTACGTAATAGTATATAACGTTATACGTCATCAGGTAATACTATATAACGTTATACGTCATTACATAATAGTATATAACGTTATACGTCATTACGTAATAGTATATAACGTTATACGTTATTACGTAATAGTATATAGCGTTTTACGTTATTACGTATTAGTATATAACGTTACACGTTATTACGTAATAGTATATAACGTTATACGTCATTACGTAATAGTATATAACGTTATACGTTAGTACGTAATAGTATATAACGTTATACGATAGTACGTAATAGTATATAACGTTACACGTTAGTACGTAATAGTATATAACGTTACACGTTAGTACGTAATAGTGTATAACGATATACGTTATTACGTATTTGTATATAACGTTATACGTCATTACGTATTAGTTTATAACGTTACACGTTAGTACGTAGTAGTATATAACGTTATACGTTAGTACGTAATAGGATATGACGTTATACGTCATTACGTAATACTATATAACGTTACACGTTAGTACGTAATAGTATATAACGTTATACGTTAGTACGTAATAGTACATAACGTTATACGTTAGTACGTAATAGTATATAACGTTATACGACATCAGGTAATACTATATAACGTTACACGTTAGTACGTAATAGTATATAACGTTATACGACATCAGGTAATACTATATAACGTTACACGTTAGTACGTAATAGTATATAACGTTATACGTTAGTACGTAATAGTATATAACGTTATACGTTATTACATAATAGGATATAACGTTATACGTTAGTACGTAATAGTATATAACGTTATACGTCATCAGGTAATACTATATAACGTTATACGTCATTACATAATAGTATATAACGTTATACGTCATTACGTAATAGTATATAACGTTATACGTTATTACGTAATAGTATATAACGTTTTACGTTATTACGTATTAGTATATAACGTTACACGTTATTACGTAATAGTATATAACGTTATACGTCATTACGTAATAGTATATAACGTTATACGTTAGTACGTAATAGTATATAACGTTATACGATAGTACGTAATAGTATATAACGTTATACGATAGTACGTAATAGTATATAACGTTATACGGTAGAACGTAATAGTATATATCGTTATACGATATTACGTAATAGGATATATCGTTATACGTCATTACGTATTAGTTTATAACGTTCTACGTTAGTACGTAATAGTATATAACGTTACACGTTAGTACGTAATAGAATATAACGTTACACGTTAGTACGTATTAGATTATAACGTTATACGTTAGTACTTAATAGGAAAGAACGTTATACGTTATAAGGTAATACTCAATAACGTTATACGTCATTACATAATAGTATATAACGTTATACGTCATTACGTAATAGTATATAACGTTATGCGGTAGTACGTAATAGTATATATCGTTATACGATATTACGTAATAGGATATAACGTTATACGTTAGTACGTAATAGTATATAACGTTATACGTTAGTTCGTAATATTATATAACGTTATACGTTAGTACGTAATAGTATATAACGTTATACGATAGTACGTAATAGTATATAACGTTATACGTTATTACGTAATAGTATGTAACGTTTTACGTTATTACGTATTAGTATATAACGTTACACGTTATTACGTAATAGTATATAACGTTATACGTCATTACGTAATAGTATATAACGTTCTACGTTAGTACGTAATAGTATATAACGTTACACCTTAGTACGTAATAGAATATAACGTTATACGTTAGTACGTAATAGGATATAACGTTATACGTCATTGCGTAATAGTATATAACGTTATACGTCATCTGGTAATACTATATAACGTTACACGACATTACGTATTAGTTTATAACGTTACACGTTAGTACGTAATAGTATATAACGTTATACGTTAGTAAGTAATAGGATATGACGTTATACGTCATTAGGTAATACTATATAACGTTACACGTTAGTACGTAATAGAATATAACGTTATACGTTAGTACGTAATAGGATATAACGTTATACGTTATAAGGTAATACTCAATAACGTTATACGTCATTACATAATAGTATATAACATTATTGGTCATTTCGTAATAGTATATAACGTTATACGATAGTACGTAATAGTATATAACGTTATACGATAGTACGTAATAGTATATAACGTTATACGTCATTACGTATTAGTTTATAACGTTATACGTTAGTACGTAATAGTATATAACGTTATACGGCATCAGGTAATACTATATAACGTTACACGTTAGTACGTATTAGATAATAACGTTATACGTTAGTACTTAATAGGAAAGAACGTTATACGTTATAAGGTAATTCTCAATAACGTTATACGTCATTACATAATAGTATATAACGTTATACGTCATTACGTAATAGTATATAACGTTATACGGTAGTACGTAATAGTATATATCGTTATACGATATTACGTAATAGGATATAACGTTATACGACATCAGGTAATACTATATAACGTTACACGTTAGTACGTAATAGTATATAACGTTATACGACATCAGGTAATACTATATAACGTTACACGTTAGTACGTAATAGTATATAACGTTATACGTTAGTACGTAATAGTATATAACGTTATACGTTATTACATAATAGGATATAACGTTATACGTTAGTACGTAATAGTATATAACGTTATACGTCATCAGGTAATACTATATAACGTTATACGTCATTACATAATAGTATATAACGTTATACGTCATTACGTAATAGTATATAACGTTATACGTTATTACGTAATAGTATATAACGTTTTACGTTATTACGTATTAGTATATAACGTTACACGTTATTACGTAATAGTATATAACGTTATACGTCATTACGTAATAGTATATAACGTTATACGTTAGTACGTAATAGTATATAACGTTATACGATAGTACGTAATAGTATATAACGTTATACGATAGTACGTAATAGTATATAACGTTATACGGTAGAACGTAATAGTATATATCGTTATACGATATTACGTAATAGGATATATCGTTATACGTCATTACGTATTAGTTTATAACGTTCTACGTTAGTACGTAATAGTATATAACGTTACACGTTAGTACGTAATAGAATATAACGTTACACGTTAGTACGTATTAGATAATAACGTTATACGTTAGTACTTAATAGGAAAGAACGTTATACGTTATAAGGTAATACTCAATAACGTTATACGTCATTACATAATAGTATATAACGTTATACGTCATTACGTAATAGTATATAACGTTATGCGGTAGTACGTAATAGTATATATCGTTATACGATATTACGTAATAGGATATAACGTTATACGTTAGTACGTAATAGTATATAACGTTATACGTTAGTACGTAATATTATATAACGTTATACGTTAGTACGTAATAGTATATAACGTTATACGATAGTACGTAATAGTATATAACGTTATACGTTATTACGTAATAGTATGTAACGTTTTACGTTATTACGTATTAGTATATAACGTTACACGTTATTACGTAATAGTATATAACGTTATACGTCATTACGTAATAGTATATAACGTTACACGTTAGTACGTAATAGTATATAACGTTATACGACATCAGGTAATACTATATAACGTTACACGTTAGTACGTAATAGTATATAACGTTATACGTTAGTACGTAATAGTATATAACGTTATACGTTATTACATAATAGGATATAACGTTATACGTTAGTACGTAATAGTATATAACGTTATACGTCATCAGGTAATACTATATAACGTTATACGTCATTACATAATAGTATATAACGTTATACGTCATTACGTAATAGTATATAACGTTATACGTTATTACGTAATAGTATATAACGTTTTACGTTATTACGTATTAGTATATAACGTTACACGTTATTACGTAATAGTATATAACGTTATACGTCATTACGTAATAGTATATAACGTTATACGTTAGTACGTAATAGTATATAACGTTATACGATAGTACGTAATAGTATATAACGTTATACGATAGTACGTAATAGTATATAACGTTATACGGTAGAACGTAATAGTATATATCGTTATACGATATTACGTAATAGGATATATCGTTATACGTCATTACGTATTAGTTTATAACGTTCTACGTTAGTACGTAATAGTATATAACGTTACACGTTAGTACGTAATAGAATATAACGTTACACGTTAGTACGTATTAGATAATAACGTTATACGTTAGTACTTAATAGGAAAGAACGTTATACGTTATAAGGTAATACTCAATAACGTTATACGTCATTACATAATAGTATATAACGTTATACGTCATTACGTAATAGTATATAACGTTATGCGGTAGTACGTAATAGTATATATCGTTATACGATATTACGTAATAGGATATAACGTTATACGTTAGTACGTAATAGTATATAACGTTATACGTTAGTACGTAATATTATATAACGTTATACGTTAGTACGTAATAGTATATAACGTTATACGATAGTACGTAATAGTATATAACGTTATACGTTATTACGTAATAGTATGTAACGTTTTACGTTATTACGTATTAGTATATAACGTTACACGTTATTACGTAATAGTATATAACGTTATACGTCATTACGTAATAGTATATAACGTTCTACGTTAGTACGTAATAGTATATAACGTTACACCTTAGTACGTAATAGAATATAACGTTATACGTTAGTACGTAATAGGATATAACGTTATACGTCATTGCGTAATAGTATATAACGTTATACGTCATCTGGTAATACTATATAACGTTACACGACATTACGTATTAGTTTATAACGTTACACGTTAGTACGTAATAGTATATAACGTTATACGTTAGTAAGTAATAGGATATGACGTTATACGTCATTAGGTAATACTATATAACGTTACACCTTAGTACGTAATAGAATATAACGTTATACGTTAGTACGTAATAGGATATAACGTTATACGTCATTGCGTAATAGTATATAACGTTATACACGTCATCAGGTAATACTATATAACGTTACACGTTAGCACGTATTAGATAATAACGTTATACGTTAGTACGTAATAGGATATAACGTTATACGTTATAAGGTAATACTCAATAACGTTATACGTCATTACATAATAGTATATAGCATTATTGGTCATTTCGTAATAGTATATAACGTTATACGTTAGTACGTAATAGTATATAACGTTATACGATAGTACGTAATAGTATATAACGTTATACGATAGTACGTAATAGTATATAACGTTATACGTCATTACGTATTAGTTTATAACGTTATACGTTAGTACGTAATAGTATATAACGTTATACGGCATCAGGTAATACTATATAACGTTACACGTTAGTACGTATTAGATAATAACGTTATACGTTAGTACTTAATAGGAAAGAACGTTATACGTTATAAGGTAATTCTCAATAACGTTATACGTCATTACATAATAGTATATAACGTTATACGTCATTACGTAATAGTATATAACGTTATACGGTAGTACGTAATAGTATATATCGTTATACGATATTACGTAATAGGATATAACGTTATACGTTAGTACGTAATAGTATATAACGTTATACGTCATCAGGTAATACTATATAACGTTACACGTTAGTACGTAATAGAATATAACGTTATACGTTAGTACGTAATAGTACATAACGTTATACGTTAGTACGTAATAGTATATAACGTTATACGATATTACGCATAAGTATATAACGTGATACGATATTACGTATTAATATATAATATTATACGTTAGTACGTAATAGTATAAAACGCTATTCGTTAGTACGTATTAGTTTATAACGTTATACGTTAGTACGTAATAGTATATAACGTTATACGTCACCAGGTAATACTATATAACGTTACACGTTAGTACGTAAGAGTATATAACGTTATACGTTAGTACGTAATAGTACATAACGTTATGCGTTAGTACGTAATAGTATATAACGTTATACGACATCAGGTAATACTATATAACGTTACACGTTAGTACGTAATAGTGTATAACGATATACGTTATTACGTATTAGTATATAACGTTATACGTCATTACGTAATAGTATATAACGTTATACGGTAGTACGTAATAGTATATATCGTTATACGATATTACGTAATAGGATATAACGTTATACGTTAGTACGTAATAGTATATAACGTTATACGTCATCAGGTAATACTATATAACGTTACACGTTAGTACGTAATAGAATATAACGTTATACGTTAGTACGTAATAGTACATAACGTTATACGTTAGTACGTAATAGTATATAACGTTATACGATATTACGTATAAGTATATAACGTTATACGATATTACGTATTAGTATATAATATTATACGTTAGTACGTAATAGTATAAAACGTTATTCGTTAGTACGTATTAGTTTATAACGTTATACGTTAGTACGTAATAGTATATAACGTTATACGTCATCAGGTAATACTATATAACGTTAAACGTTAGTACGTAAGAGTATTTAACGTTATACGTTAGTACGTAATAGTACATAACGTTATGCGTTAGTACGTAATAGTATATAACGTTATACGACATCAGGTAATACTATATAACGTTACACGTTAGTACGTAATAGTGTATAACGATATACGTTATTACGTATTAGTATATAACGTTATACGTTGTTACGTATTAGTATATAACGTTATACGTCATCAGGTAGTACTATATTACGTTACACGTTAGTTTGTATTAGATAATAACGTTATACGTTAGTACGTAATAGGATATAACGTTATACGGCATCAGGTAATACTATATAACGTTACACGTTAGTTCGTATTAGATAATAACGTTATACATTAGTACGTAATAGGATATAACGTTATACGTTATAAGATAATACTCAATAACGTTATACGTCATTACATAATAGTATATAACGTTATACGTTAGTACGTAATAGTATATAACGTTATAAGTTAGTACGTAATAGTATATAACGTTATACGTTAGTACGTAATAGTATATAACGTTATACGTTAGTACGTAATAGTATATAACGTTATACGATCTTACGTAATAGGATATAACGTTATACGTTAGTACGTAATAGTATATAACGTTATACGTCATCAGGTAATACTATGTAACGTTACACGTTAGTACGTAATAGAATATAACGTTATACGTTAGTACGTAATAGGATATAACGTTATACGTTATTGCGTAATAGTACATATCGTTATACGTCATTGCGTAATAGTATATAACGTTATACGTTAGTACGTAATAGTATATAACGTTATACGTCATCAGGTAATACTGTATTACGTTACACGTTATTACGTAATAGTATATAACGTTATACGTCACCTGGTAATACTATATAACGTTACACGTTAGTACGTAATAGTATATAACGTTACACGTTAGTACGTAATAGTGTATAACGATATACGTTATTACGTATTTGTATATAACGTTATACGTCATTACGTATTAGTTTATAACGTTACACGTTAGTACGTAATAGTATATAACGTTATACGTTAGTACGTAATAGGATATGACGTTATACGTCATTACGTAATACTATATAACGTTACACGTTAGTACGTAATAGTTTATAACGTTATACGTTAGTACGTAATAGTACATAACGTTATACGTTAGTACGTAATAGTATATAACGTTATACGACATCAGGTAATACTATATAACGTTACACGTTAGTACGTAATAGTATATAACGTTATACGACATCAGGTAATACTATATAACGTTACACGTTAGTACGTAATAGTATATAACGTTATACGACATCAGGTAATACTATATAACGTTACACGTTAGTACGTTATAGTATATAACGTTACACGTTAGTACGTAATAGTGTATAACGTTATACGTTAGTACGTAATAGGTTATAACGTTATGCGTTATAAGGTAATACTCAATAACGTTATACGTCATTACATAATAGTATATAACGTTATACGTCATTACGTAATAGTATATAACTTTATACGTCATCAGGTAATACTATGTAACGTTACACGTTAGTACGTAATAGAATATAACGTTATACGTTAGTACGTAATAGGATATAACGTTATACGTTATTGCGTAATAGTACATATCGTTATACGTCATTGCGTAATAGTATATAACGTTATACGTTAGTACGTAATACTATATAACGTTATACGTCATCAGGTAATACTGTATTACGTTACACGTTATTACGTAATAGTATATAACGTTATACGTCACCTGGTAATACTATATAACGTTACACGTTAGTACGTAATAGTATATAACGTTACACGTTAGTACGTAATAGTGTATAACGATATACGTTATTACGTATTTGTATATAACGTTATACGTCATTACGTATTAGTTTATAACGTTACACGTTAGTACGTAATAGTATATAACGTTATACGTTAGTACGTAATAGGATATGACGTTATACGTCATTACGTAATACTATATAACGTTACACGTTAGTACGTAATAGTTTATAACGTTATACGTTAGTACGTAATAGTATATAACGTTATACGTCATTACGTATTAGTTTATAACGTTATACGTTAGTACGTAATAGTATATAACGTTATACGGCATCAGGTAATACTATATAACGTTACACGTTAGTACGTATTAGATAATAACGTTATACGTTAGTACGTAATAGGATATAACGTTATACGTCTTTACGTAATAGTGTATAACGTTATACGTTAGTACGTAATAGTATATAACGTTATACGATATTACGTATTAGTATATAACGTTATACGATATTGCGTATTAGTTTATAACGTTATACGTTAGTACGTAATAGTATATAACGTTATACGTCATTACGTATTAGTTTATAACGTTATACGTTAGTACGTAATAGTATATAACGTTATACGGCATCAGGTAATACTATATAACGTTATACGTTAGTACGTAATAGTATATAACGTTATACGTTAGTACGTAATAGTATATAACGTTATACGATAGTACGTAATAGTATATAACGTTATACGATAGTACGTAATAGTATATAACGTTATACGGTAGAACGTAATAGTATATATCGTTATACGATATTACGTAATAGGATATATCGTTATACGTCATTACGTATTAGTTTATAACGTTCTACGTTAGTACGTAATAGTATATAACGTTACACGTTAGTACGTAATAGAATATAACGTTATACGTTAGTACGTAATAGGATATAACGTTATACGTCATTGCGTAATAGTATATAACGTTATACGTCATTGCGTAATACTATATTATGTTACACGTTATTACGTAATAGTATATAACGTTATACGTCATCTGGTAATACTATATAACGTTACACGTCATTACGTATTAGTTTATAACGTTACACGTTAGTACGTAATAGTATATAACGTTATACGTTAGTACGTAATAGGATATGACGTTATACGTCATCAGGTAATACTATATAACGTTACACGTTAGTACGTAATAGAATATAACGTTATACGTTAGTACGTAATTGTATATAACGTTATACACGTCATCAGGTAATACTATATAACGTTACACGTTAGCACGTATTAGATAATAACGTTATACGTTAGTACGTAATAGGATATAACGTTATACGTTATAAGGTAATACTCAATAACGTTATACGTCATTACATAATATTATATAACATTATTGGTCATTTCGTAATAGTATATAACGTTATACGTTAGTACGTAATAGTATATAACGTTATACGAGAGTACGTAATAGTATATAACGTTATACGATAGTACGTAATAGTATATAACGTTATATGTCATTACGTGTTAGTTTATAACGTTATACGTTAGTACGTAATAGTATATAACGTTATACGGCATCAGGTAATACTATATAACGTTACACGTTAGTACGTATTAGATAATAACGTTATACGTTAGTACTTAATAGGAAAGAACGTTATACGTTATAAGGTAATACTCAATAACGTTATACGTCATTACATAATAGTATATAACGTTATACGTCATTACGTAATAGTATATAACGTTATACGGTAGTACGTAATAGTATATATCGTTATACGATATTACGTAATAGGATATAACGTTATACGTTAGTACGTAATAGTATATAACGTTATACGTTAGTACGTAATAGTATATAACGTTATACGTTAGTACGTAATAGTATATAACGATATACGTTATTACATAATAGGATATAACGTTATACGTTAGTACGTAATAGTATATAACTTTATACGTCATCAGGTAATACTATATAACGTTATACGTCATTACATACTAGTATATAACGTTATACGTCATTACGTAATAGTATATAACGTTATACGTTATTACGTAATAGTATATAACGATATACGTCATTACGTAATAGTATATAACGTTATACGGTAGTACGTAATAGTATATATCGTTATACGATATTACGTAATAGGATATAACGTTATACGTTATTACATAATAGGATATAACGTTATACGTTAGTACGTAATAGTATATAACGTTATACGTCATTACGTAATAGTATATAACGTTATACGGTAGTACGTAATAGTATATATCGTTATACGATATTACGTAATAGGATATAACGTTATACGTTAGTACGTAATAGTATATAACGTTATACTTTAGTACGTAATAGTATATAACGTTATACGTTAGTACGTAATAGTATATAACGTTATACGTTATTACATAATAGGATATAACGTTATACGTTAGTACGTAATAGTATATAACGTTATACGTCATCAGGTAATACTATATAACGTTATACGTCATTACATAATAGTATATAACGTTATACGTCATTACGTAATAGTATATAACGTTATACGTTATTACGTAATAGTATATAACGTTTTACGTTACTACGTATTAGTATATAACGTTACACGTTATTACGTAATAGTATATAACGTTATACGTCATTACGTAATAGTATATAACGTTATACGTTAGTACGTAATAGTATATAACGTTATACGATAGTACGTAATAGTATATAACGTTATACGATAGTACGTAATAGTATATAACGTTATACGTTATTACGTAATAGTATATAACGTTTTACGTTATTACGTATTAGTATATAACGTTACACGTTATTACGTAATAGTATATAACGTTACACGTCATTACGTAATAGTATATAACGTTCTACGTTAGTACGTAATAGTATATAACGTTACACGTTAGTACGTAATAGAATATAACGTTATACGTTAGTACGTAATAGGATATAACGTTATACGTCATTGCGTAATAGTATATAACGTTATACGTCATCTGGTAATACTATATAACGTTACACGTCATTACGTATTAGTTTATAACGTTACACGTTAGTACGTAATAGTATATAACGTTATACGTTAGTACGTAATAGGATATGACGTTATACGTCATCAGGTAATACTATATAACGTTACACGTTAGTACTTAATAGAATATAACGTTATACGTTAGTACGTAATTGTATATAACGTTATACACGTCATCAGGTAATACTATATCACGTTACACGTTAGCACGTATTAGATAATAACGTTATACGTTAGTACGTAATAGGATATAACGTTATACGTTATAAGGTTATACTCAATAACGTTATACGTCATTACATAATAGTATATAACGTTATACGTCATTACGTAATAGTATATAACGTTATACGATAGTACGTAATAGTATATATCGTTATACGATATTACGTAATAGGATATAACGTTATACGTTAGTACGTAATAGTATATAACGTTATACGTTAGTACGTAATAGTATATAACGTTATACGTTAGTACGTAATAGTATATAACGTTATACGTTATTACATAATAGGATATAACGTTATACGTTAGTACGTAATAGTATATAACGTTATACGTCATCAGGTAATACTATATAACGTTATACGTCAGTACATAATAGTATATAACGTTATACGTCATTACGTAATAGTATATAACGTTATACGTTATTACGTAATAGTATATAACGTTTTACGTTATTACGTAATAGTATATAACGTTACACGTTATTACGTAATAGTATATAACGTTATACGTCATTACGTAATAGTATATAACGTTATACGATAGTACGTAATAGTATATAACGTTATACGATAGTACGTAATACTATATAACGTTATACGGTAGAACGTAATAGTATATATCGTTATACGATATTACGTAATAGGATATAACGTTATACGTTATTACATAATAGGATATAACGTTATACGTTAGTACGTAATAGTATATAACGTTATACGTCATCAGGTAATACTATATAACGTTATACGTCATTACATAATAGTATATAACGTTATACGTCATTACGTAATAGTATATAACGTTATACGTTATTACGTAATAGTATATAACGTTTTACGTTATTACGTATTAGTATATAACGTTACACGTTATTACGTAATAGTATATAACGTTATACGTCATTACGTAATAGTATATAACGTTATACGTTAGTACGTAATAGTATATAACGTTATACGATAGTACGTAATAGTATATAACGTTATACGATAGTACGTAATAGTATATAACGTTATATGTCATTACGTGTTAGTTTATAACGTTATACGTTAGTACGTAATAGTATATAACGTTATACGGCATCAGGTAATACTATATAACGTTACACGTTAGTACGTATTAGATAATAACGTTATACGTTAGTACTTAATAGGAAAGAACGTTATACGTTATAAGGTAATACTCAATAACGTTATACGTCATTACATAATAGTATATAACGTTATACGTCATTACGTAATAGTATATAACGTTATACGGTAGTACGTAATAGTATATATCGTTATACGATATTACGTAATAGGATATAACGTTATACGTTAGTACGTAATAGTATATAACGTTATACGTTAGTACGTAATAGTATATAACGTTATACGTTAGTACGTAATAGTATATAACGTTATACGTTATTACATAATAGGATATAACGTTATACGTTATTACGTAATAGTATATAACGTTTTACGTTACTACGTATTAGTATATAACGTTACACGTTATTACGTAATAGTATATAACGTTATACGTCATTACGTAATAGTATATAACGTTATACGTTAGTACGTAATAGTATATAACGTTATACGATAGTACGTAATAGTATATAACGTTATACGATAGTACGTAATAGTATATAACGTTATACGTTATTACGTAATAGTATATAACGTTATACGTCATCTGGTAATACTATATAACGTTACACGTCATTACGTATTAGTTTATAACGTTACACGTTAGTACGTAATAGTATATATATCGTATATAGTAATATAACGTATATTATATACTATCGTATATAGTAATAGGATATGACGTTATACGTCATCAGGTAATACTATATCACGTTACACGTTAGCACGTATTAGATAATAACGTTATACGTTAGTACGTAATAGGATATAACGTTATACGTTATAAGGTAATACTCAATAACGTTATACGTCATTACATAATAGTATATAACATTATTGGTCATTTCGTAATAGTATATAACGTTATACGTTAGTACGTAATAGTATATAACGTTATACGATAGTACGTAATAGTATATAACGTTATACGATAGTACGTAATAGTATATAACGTTATACGTCATTACGTATTAGTTTATAACGTTACACGTTAGTACGTAATAGTATATAACGTTATACGTTAGTACGTAATAGGATATGACGTTATACGGCATCAGGTAATACTATATAACGTTACACGTTAGTACGTATTAGATAATAACGTTATACGTTAGTACTTAATAGGAAAGAACGTTATACGTTATAAGGTAATTCTCAATAACGTTATACGTCATTACATAATAGTATATAACGTTATGCGTCATTACGTAATAGTATATAACGTTATACGGTAGTACGTAATAGTATATATCGCTATACGATATTACGTAATAGGATATAACGTTATACGTTAGTACGTAATAGTATATAACGTAATACGTCATCAGGTAATACTATATAACGTTACACGTTAGTACGTAATAGAATATAACGTTATACGTTAGTACGTAATAGTACATAACGTTATACGTTAGTACGTAATAGTATATAACGTTATACGTCATCAGGTAATACTATATAACGTTAAACGTTAGTACGTACGAGTATATAACGTTATACGTTAGTACGTAATAGTACATAACGTTATGCGTTAGTACGTAATAGTATATAACGTTATACGACATCAGGTAATACTATATAACGTTACACGTTAGTACGTAATAGTGTATAACGATATACGTTATTACGTATTAGTATATAACGTTATACGTTGTTACGTATTAGTATATAACGTTATACGTCATCAGGTAGTACTATATTACGTTACACGTTAGTTTGTATTAGATAATAACGTTATACGTTAGTACGTTATAGGATATAACGTTATACGGCATCAGGTAATACTATATAACGTTACACGTTAGTTCGTATTAGATAATAACGTTATACGTTAGTACGTAATAGGATATAACGTTATACGTTATAAGATAATACTCAATAACGTTATACGTCATTACATAATAGTATATAACGTTATACGTTAGTACGTAATAGTATATAACGTTATAAGTTAGTACGTAATAGTATATAACGTTATACGTTAGTACGTAATAGTATATAACGTTATACGTTAGTACGTAATAGTATATAACGTTATACGATCTTACGTAATAGGATATAACGTTATACGTTAGTACGTAATAGTATATAACGTTATACGTCATCAGGTAATACTATGTAACGTTACACGTTAGTACGTAATAGAATATAACGTTATACGTTAGTACGTAATAGGATATAACGTTATACGTTATTGCGTAATAGTATATATCGTTATACGTCATTGCGTAATAGTATATAACGTTATACGTTAGTACGTAATAGTATATAACGTTATACGTCATCAGGCAATACTATATTACTTTACACGTTATTACGTAGTAGTATATAACGTTATACGTTAGTACGTAATAGTATATAACGTTATGCGTTATTACGTAATAGTATATAGCGTTATACGTTATTACGTAATAGAATATAACGTTATACGTTAGTACGTAATAGTATATAGCGTTATACGTTATTACGTAATAATATATAACGTTATACGACATCAGGTAATACTATATAACGTTACACGTTAGTACGTAATAGTGTATAACGATATACGTTATTACGTATTTGTATATAACGTTATACGCTGTTACGTATTAGTATAAAACGTTATACGTCATTACGTACTAGTATATAACGTTATACGTTAGTACGTAATAGTATATAACGTTATTCGTTAGTACGTAATAGTATATAACGTTATACGTTATTACATAATAGGATATAACGTTATACGTTAGTACGTAATAGTATATACCGTTATACGTCATCAGGTAATACTATATAACGTTGTACGTCATTACATAATAGTATATAACGTTATACGTCATTACGTAATAGTATATAACGTTATATGTTATTACGTAATAGTATATAACGTTTTACGTTATTACGTATTAGTATATAACGTTACACGTTATTACGTAATAGTATATAACGTTATACGTCATTACGTAATAGTATATAACGTTATACGTTAGTACGTAATAGTATATAACGTTATACGATAGTACGTAATAGAATATAACGTTATACGTTAGTACGTAATTGTATATAACGTTATACACGTCATCAGGTAATACTATATAACGTTACACGTTAGCACGTATTAGATAATAACGTTATACGTTAGTACGTAATAGGATATAACGTTATACGTTATAAGGTAATACTCAATAACGTTATACGTCATTACATAATATTATATAACATTATTGGTCATTTCGTAATAGTATATAACGTTATACGTTAGTACGTAATAGTATATAACGTTATACGAGAGTACGTAATAGTATATAACGTTATACGATAGTACGTAATAGTATATAACGTTATATGTCATTACGTGTTAGTTTATAACGTTATACGTTAGTACGTAATAGTATATAACGTTATACGGCATCAGGTAATACTATATAACGTTACACGTTAGTACGTATTAGATAATAACGTTATACGTTAGTACTTAATAGGAAAGAACGTTATACGTTATAAGGTAATACTCAATAACGTTATACGTCATTACATAATAGTATATAACGTTATACGTCATTACGTAATAGTATATAACGTTATACGGTAGTACGTAATAGTATATATCGTTATACGATATTACGTAATAGGATATAACGTTATACGTTAGTACGTAATAGTATATAACGTTATACGTTAGTACGTAATAGTATATAACGTTATACGTTAGTACGTAATAGTATATAACGTTATACGTTATTACATAATAGGATATAACGTTATACGTTAGTACGTAATAGTATATAACGTTATACGTCATCAGCTAATACTATATAACGTTATACGTCATTACATAATAGTATATAACGTTATACGTCATTACGTAATAGTATATAACGTTATACGTTATTTCGTAATAGTATATAACGTTTTACGTTATTACGTAATAGTATATAACGTTACACATTATTACGTAATAGTATATAACGTTATACGTCATTACGTAATAGTATATAACGTTATACGTTAGTACGTAATAGTATATAACGTTATACGATAGTACGTAATAGTATATAACGTTATACGATAGTACGTAATAGTATATAACGTTATACGGTAGAACGTAATAGTATATATCGTTATACGATATTACGTAATAGGATATATCGTTATACGTCATTACGTATTAGTTTATAACGTTCTACGTTAGTACGTAATAGTATATAACGTTACACGTTAGTACGTAATAGAATATAACGTTATACGTTAGTACGTAATAGGATATAACGTTATACGTCATTGCGTAATAGTATATAACGTTATACGTCATTGCGTAATACTATATTACGTTACACGTTATTACGTAATAGTATATAACGTTATACGTCATCTGGTAATACTATATAACGTTACACGTCATTACGTATTAGTTTATAACGTTACACGTTAGTACGTAATAGCATATAACGTTATACGTTAGTACGTAATAGGATATGACGTTATACGTCATCAGGTAATACTATATAACGTTACACGTTAGTACGTAATAGAATATAACGTTATACGTTAGTACGTAAATGTATATAACGTTATACACGTCATCAGGTAATACTATATAACGTTACACGTTAGCACGTATTAGATAATAACGTTATACGTTAGTACGTAATAGGATATAACGTTATACGTTATAAGGTAATACTCAATAACGTTATACGTCATTACATAATAGTATATAACATTATTGGTCATTTCGTAATAGTATATAACGTTATACGTTAGTACGTAATAGTATATAACGTTATACGATAGTACGTAATAGTATATAACGTTATACGATAGTACGTAATAGTATATAACGTTATATGTCATTACGTGTTAGTTTATAACGTTATACGTTAGTACGTAATAGTATATAACGTTATACGGCATCAGGTAATACTATATAACGTTACACGTTAGTACGTATTAGATAATAACGTTATACGTTAGTACTTAATAGGAAAGAACGTTATACGTTATAAGGTAATACTCAATAACGTTATACGTCATTACATAATAGTATATAACGTTATACGTCATTACGTAATAGTATATAACGTTATACGGTAGTACGTAATAGTATATATCGTTATACGATATTACGTAATAGGATATAACGTTATACGTTATTACATAATAGGATATAACGTTATACGTTAGTACGTAATAGTATATAACGTTATACGTCATCAGGTAATACTATATAACGTTATACGTCATTACATAATAGTATATAACGTTATACGTTATTACGTAATAGTATATAACGTTATACGTTATTACGTAATAGTATATAACGTTTTACGTTATTACGTATTAGTATATAACGTTACACGTTATTACGTAATAGTATATAACGTTATACGTCATTACGTAATAGTATATAACGTTATACGTTAGTACGTAATAGTATATAACGTTATACGATAGTACGTAATAGTATATAACGTTATACGATAGTACGTAATAGTATATAACGTTATATGTCATTACGTGTTAGTTTATAACGTTATACGTTAGTACGTAATAGTATATAACGTTATACGGCATCAGGTAATACTATATAACGTTACACGTTAGTACGTATTAGATAATAACGTTATACGTTAGTACTTAATAGGAAAGAACGTTATACGTTATAAGGTAATACTCAATAACGTTATACGTCATTACATAATAGTATATAACGTTATACGTCATTACGTAATAGTATATAACGTTATACGGTAGTACGTAATAGTATATATCGTTATACGATATTACGTAATAGGATATAACGTTATACGTTAGTACGTAATAGTATATAACGTTATACTTTAGTACGTAATAGTATATAATGTTATACGTTAGTACGTAGTAGTATATAACGTTATACGTTATTACATAATAGGATATAACGTTATAAGTTAGTACGTAATAGTATATAACGTTATACGTCATCAGGTAATACTATATAACGTTATACGTCATTACATAATAGTATATAACGTTATACGTCATTACGTAATAGTATATAACGTTATACGTCATCAGGTAATACTATATAACGTTATACGTCATTACATAATAGTATATAACGTTATACGTCATTACGTAATAGTATATAACGTTCTACGTTAGTACGTAATAGTATATAACGTTACACGTTAGTACGTAATAGAATATAACATTATACGTTAGTACGTAATAGGATGTAACGTTATACGTCATTGCGTAATAGTATATAACGTTATACGTCATCTGGTAATACTATATAACGTTACACGTCATTACGTATTAGTTTATAACGTTACACGTTAGTACGTAATAGTATATAACGTTACACGTTAGTACGTAATAGAATATAACGTTATACGTTAGTACGTAATAGGATATAACGTTATACGTCATTGCGTAATAGTATATAACGTTATACGTCATCTGGTAATACTATATAACGTTACACGTCATTACGTATTAGTTTATAACGTTACACGTTAGTACGTAATAGTATATAACGTTATACGTTAGTACGTAATAGGATATGACGTTATACGTCATCAGGTAATACTATATAACGTTACACGTTAGTACTTAATAGAATATAACGTTATACGTTAGTACGTAATTGTATATAACGTTATACACGTCATCAGGTAATACTATATCACGTTACACGTTAGCACGTATTAGATAATAACGTTATACGTTAGTACGTAATAGGATATAACGTTATACGTTATAAGGTAATACTCAATAACGTTATACGTCATTACATAATAGTATATAACATTATTGGTCATTTCGTAATAGTATATAACGTTATACGTTAGTACGTAATAGTATATAACGTTATACGATAGTACGTAATAGTATATAACGTTATACGATAGTACGTAATAGTATATAACGTTATACGTCATTACGTATTAGTTTATAACGTTACACGTTAGTACGTAATAGTATATAACGTTATACGTTAGTACGTAATAGGATATGACGTTATACGGCATCAGGTAATACTATATAACGTTACACGTTAGTACGTATTAGATAATAACGTTATACGTTAGTACTTAATAGGAAAGAACGTTATACGTTATAAGGTAATTCTCAATAACGTTATACGTCATTACATAATAGTATATAACGTTATACGTCATTACGTAATAGTATATAACGTTATACGGTAGTACGTAATAGTATATATCGTTATACGATATTACGTAATAGGATATAACGTTATACGTTAGTACGTAATAGTATATAACGTTATACGTCATCAGGTAATACTATATAACGTTACACGTTAGTACGTAATAGAATATAACGTTATACGTTAGTACGTAATAGTACATAACGTTATACGTTAGTACGTAATAGTATATAACGTTATACGTCATCAGGTAATACTATATAACGTTAAACGTTAGCACGTAAGAGTATATAACGTTATACGTTAGTACGTAATAATACATAACGTTATGCGTTAGGACGTAATAGTATATAACGTTATACGACATCAGGTAATACTATATAACGTTACACGTTAGTACGTAATAGTGTATAACGATATACGTTATTACGTATTAGTATATAACGTTATACGTTGTTACGTATTAGTATATAACGTTATACGTCATCAGGTAGTACTATATTACGTTTCACGTTAGTTTGTATTAGATAATAACGTTATACGTTAGTACGTAATAGGATATAACGTTATACGGCATCAGGTAATACTATATAACGTTACACGTTAGTTCGTATTAGATAATAACGTTATACGTTAGTACGTAATAGTATATAACGTTATACGACATCAGGTAATACTATATTACGTTACACTTTATTACGTAATAGTATATAACGTTATACGTCACCTGGTAATACTATATAACGTAACACGTTAGTACGTAATAGTATATAACGTTACACGTTAGTACGTAATAGTGTATAACGATATACGTTATTACCTATTTGTATATAACGTTATACGTCATTACGTATTAGTTTATAACGTTACACGTTAGTACGTAATAGTATATAACGTTATACGTTAGTACGTAATAGGATATGACGTTATACGTCATTACGTAATACTATATAACGTTACACGTTAGTACGTAATAGTATATAACGTTATACGTCAGTACGTAATAGTACATAACGTTATACGTTAGTACGTAATAGTATATAACGTTATACGACATCAGGTAATACTATATAACGTTACACGTTAGTACGTAATAGTATATAACGTTATACGACATCAGGTAATACTATATAACGTTACACGTTAGTACGTAATAGTATATAACGTTATACGTTAGTACGTAATAGTATATAACGTTATACGTTATTACATAATAGGATATAACGTTATACGTTAGTACGTAATAGTATATAACGTTATACGTCATCAGGTAATACTATATAACGTTATACGTCATTACATAATAGTATATAACGTTATACGTTATTACGTAATAGTATATAACGTTTTACGTTATTACGTATTAGTATATAACGTTACACGTTATTACGTAATAGTATATAACGTTATACGTCATTACGTAATAGTATATAACGTTATACGTTAGTACGTAATAGTATATAACGTTATACGATAGTACGTAATAGTATATAACGTTATACGATAGTACGTAATAGTATATAACGTTATACGGTAGAACGTAATAGTATATATCGTTATACGATATTACGTAATAGGATATATCGTTATACGTCATTACGTATTAGTTTATAACGTTCTACGTTAGTACGTAATAGTATATAACGTTACACGTTAGTACGTAATAGAATATAACGTTATACGTTAGTACGTAATAGGATATAACGTTATACGTCATTGCGTAATAGTATATAACGTTATACGTCATTGCGTAATACTATATTACGTTACACGTTATTACGTAATAGTATATAACGTTATACGTCATCTGGTAATACTATATAACGTTACACGTCATTACGTATTAGTTTATAACGTTACACGTTAGTACGTAATAGTATATAACGTTATACGTTAGTATGTAATAGGATATGACGTTATACGTCATCAGGTAATACTATATAACGTTACACGTTAGTACGTAATAGAATATAACGTTATACGTTAGTACGTAAATGTATATAACGTTATACACGTCATCAGGTAATACTATATAACGTTACACGTTAGCACGTATTAGATAATAACGTTATACGTTAGTACGTAATAGGATATAACGTTATACGTCATTACGTAATAGTATATAACGTTATACGTTAGTACGTAATAGTATATAACGTTATACGATAGTACGTAATAGTATATAACGTTATACGATAGTACGTAATAGTATATAACGTTATACGGTAGAACGTAATAGTATATATCGTTATACGATATTACGTAATAGGATATATCGTTATACGTCATTACGTATTAGTTTATAACGTTCTACGTTAGTACGTAATAGTATATAACGTTACACGTTAGTACGTAATAGAATATAACGTTATACGTTAGTACGTAATAGGATATAACGTTATACGTCATTGCGTAATAGTATATAACGTTATACGTCATTGCGTAATACTATATTACGTTACACGTTATTACGTAATAGTATATAACGTTATACGTCATCTGGTAATACTATATAACGTTACACGTCATTACGTATTAGTTTATAACGTTACACGTTAGTACGTAATAGTATATAACGTTATACGTTAGTATGTAATAGGATATGACGTTATACGTCATCAGGTAATACTATATAACGTTACACGTTAGTACGTAATAGAATATAACGTTATACGTTAGTACGTAAATGTATATAACGTTATACACGTCATCAGGTAATACTATATAACGTTACACGTTAGCACGTATTAGATAATAACGTTATACGTTAGTACGTAATAGGATATAACGTTATACGTTATAAGGTAATACTCAATAACGTTATACGTCATTACATAATAGTATATAACATTATTGGTCATTTCGTAATAGTATATAACGTTATACGTTAGTACGTAATAGTATATAACGTTATACGATAGTACGTAATAGTATATAACGTTATACGATAGTACGTAATAGTATATAACGTTATATGTCATTACGTGTTAGTTTATAACGTTATACGTTAGTACGTAATAGTATATAACGTTATACGGTAGTACGTAATAGTATATATCGTTATACGATATTACGTAATAGGATATAACGTTATACGTTATTACATAATAGGATATAACGTTATACGTTAGTACGTAATAGTATATAACGTTATACGTCATCAGGTAATACTATATAACGTTATACGTCATTACATAATAGTATATAACGTTATACGTCATTACGTAATAGTATATAACGTTATACGTTATTACGTAATAGTATATAACGTTTTACGTTATTACGTATTAGTATATAACGTTACACGTTATTACGTAATAGTATATAACGTTATACGTCATTACGTAATAGTATATAACGTTATACGTTAGTACGTAATAGTATATAACGTTATACGATAGTACGTAATAGTATATAACGTTATACGATAGTACGTAATAGTATATAACGTTATATGTCATTACGTGTTAGTTTATAACGTTATACGTTAGTACGTAATAGTATATAACGTTATACGGCATCAGGTAATACTATATAACGTTACACGTTAGTACGTATTAGATAATAACGTTATACGTTAGTACTTAATAGGAAAGAACGTTATACGTTATAAGGTAATACTCAATAACGTTATACGTCATTACATAATAGTATATAACGTTATACGTCATTACGTAATAGTATATAACGTTATGCGGTAGTACGTAATAGTATATATCGTTATACGATATTACGTAATAGGATATAACGTTATACGTTAGTACGTAATAGTATATAACGTTATACGTTAGTACGTAATATTATATAACGTTATACGTTAGTACGTAATAGTATATAACGTTATACGTTATTACATAATAGGATATAACGTTATACGTTAGTACGTAATAGTATATAACGTTATACGTCATCAGGTAATACTATATAACGTTATACGTCATTACATAATAGTATATAACGTTATACGTCATTACGTAATAGTATATAACGTTATACGTTATTACGTAATAGTATATAACGTTTTACGTTATTACGTATTAGTATATAACGTTACACGTTATTACGTAATAGTATATAACGTTATACGTCATTACGTAATAGTATTTAACGTTATACGTTAGTACGTAATAGTATATAACGTTATACGATAGTACGTAATAGTATATAACGTTACACGTTAGTACGTAATAGTATATAACGTTACACGTTAGTACGTAATAGTGTATAACGATATACGTTATTACGTATTTGTATATAACGTTATACGTCATTACGTATTAGTTTATAACGTTACACGTTAGTACGTAATAGTATATAACGTTATACGTTAGTACGTAATAGGATATGACGTTATACGTCATTACGTAATACTATATAACGTTACACGTTAGTACGTAATAGTATATAACGTTATACGTCAGTACGTAATAGTACATAACGTTATACGTTAGTACGTAATAGTATATAACGTTATACGACAACAGGTAATACTATATAACGTTACACGTTAGTACGTAATAGTATATAACGTTATACGACATCAGGTAATACTATATAACGTTACACGTTAGTACGTAATAGTATATAACGTTATACGTTAGTACGTAATAGTATATAACGTTATACGTTATTACATAATAGGATATAACGTTATACGTTAGTACGTAATAGTATATAACGTTATACGTCATCAGGTAATACTATATAACGTTATACGTCATTACATAATAGTATATAACGTTATACGTCATTACGTAATAGTATATAACGTTATACGTTATTACGTAATAGTATATAACGTTTTACGTTATTACGTATTAGTATATAACGTTACACGTTATTACGTAATAGTATATAACGTTATACGTCATTACGTAATAGTATATAACGTTATACGTTAGTACGTAATAGTATATAACGTTATACGATAGTACGTAATAGTATATAACGTTATACGATAATACGTAATAGTATATAACGTTATACGGTAGAACGTAATAGTATATATCGTTATACGATATTACGTAATAGGATATATCGTTATTCGTCATTACGTATTAGTTTATAACGTTCTACGTTAGTACGTAATAGTATATAACGTTACACGTTAGTACGTAATAGAATATAACGTTATACGTTAGTACGTAATAGGATATAACGTTATACGTCATTGCGTAATAGTATATAACGTTATACGTCATTGCGTAATACTATATTACGTTACACGTTATTACGTAATAGTATATAACGTTATACGTCATCTGGTAATACTATATAACGTTACACGTCATTACGTATTAGTTTATAACGTTACACGTTAGTACGTAATAGTATATAACGTTATACGTTAGTACGTAATAGGATATGACGTTATACGTCATCAGGTAATACTATATAACGTTACACGTTAGTACGTAATAGAATATAACGTTGTACGTTAGTACGTAAATGTATATAACGTTATACACGTCATCAGGTAATACTATATAACGTTACACGTTAGCACGTATTAGATAATAACGTTATACGTTAGTACGCAATAGGATATAACGTTATACGTTATAAGGTAATACTCAATAACGTTATACGTCATTACATAATAGTATATAACATTATTGGTCATTTCGTAATAGTATATAACGTTATACGTTAGTACGTAATAGGATATGACGTTATACGTCATCAGGTAATACTATATAACGTTACACGTTAGTACGTAATAGAATATAACGTTATACGTTAGTACGTAAATGTATATAACGTTATACACGTCATCAGGTAATACTATATAACGTTACACGTTAGCACGTATTAGATAATAACGTTATACGTTAGTACGTAATAGTATATAACGTTATACGTCATCAGGTAATACTATATAACGTTACACGTTAGTACGTAATAGAATATAACGTTATACGTTAGTACGTAATAGTACATAAGGTTATACGTTAGTACGTAATAGTATATAACGTTATACGTCATCAGGTAATACTATATAACGTTAAACGTTAGTACGTAAGAGTATATAACGTTATACGTTAGTACGTAATAGTACATAACGTTATGCGTTAGTACGTAATAGTATATAACGTTATACGACATCACGTAATACTATATAACGTTACACGTTAGTACGTAATAGTGTATAACGATATACGTTATTACGTATTAGTATATAACGATATACGTTATTACGTATTTGTATATAACGTTATACGTCATTACGTATTAGTTTATAACGTTACACGTTAGTACGTAATAGTATATAACGTTATACGTTAGTACGTAATAGGATATGACGTTATACGTCATTACGTAATACTATATAACGTTACACGTTAGTACGTAATAGTATATAACGTTATACGTTAGTACGTAATAGTACATAACGTTATACGTTAGTACGTAATAGTATATAACGTTATACGTTAGTACGTAATAGTACATAACGTTAAACGTTAGTACGTAATAGTATATAACGTTATACGACTTCAGGTAATACTATATAACGTTACACGTTAGTACGTAATAGTATATAACGTTATACGACATCAGGTAATACTATATAACGTTACACGTTAGTACGTAATAGTATATAACGTTATACGTTAGTACGTAATAGTATATAACGTTATACGTTATTACATAATAGGATATAACGTTATACGTTAGTACGTAATAGTATATAACGTTATACGTCATCAGGTAATACTATATAACGTTATACGTCATTACATAATAGTATATAACGTTATACGTCATTACGTAATAGTATATAACGTTATACGTTATTACGTAATAGTATATAACGTTTTACGTTATTACGTATTAGTATATAACGTTACACGTTATTACGTAATAGTATATAACGTTATACGTCATTACGTAATAGTATATAACGTTATACGTTAGTACGTAATAGTATATAACGTTATACGATAGTACGTAATAGCATATAACGTTATACGATAGTACGTAATAGTATATAACGTTATACGGTAGAACGTAATAGTATATATCGTTATACGATATTACGTAATAGGATATATCGTTATACGTCATTACGTATTAGTTTATAACGTTCTACGTTAGTACGTAAAAGTATATAACGTTACACGTTAGTACGTAATAGAATATAACGTTATACGTTAGTACGTAATAGGATATAACGTTATACGTCATTGCGTAATAGTATATAACGTTATACGTCATTGCGTAATAGTATATAACGTTACACGTCATTACGTATTAGTTTATAACGTTACACGTTAGTACGTAATAGTATATAACGTTATACGTTAGTACGTAATAGGATATGACGTTATACGTCATCAGGTAATACTATATAACGTTACACGTTAGTACGTAATAGAATATAACGTTATACGTTAGTATGTAAATGTATATAACGTTATACACGTCATCAGGTAATACTATATAACGTTACACGTTAGCACGTATTAGATAATAACGTTATACGTTAGTACGTAATAGGAAATAACGTTATACGTTATAAGGTAATACTCAATAACGTTATACGTCATTACATAATAGTATATAACATTATTGGTCATTTCGTAATAGTATATAACGTTATACGTTAGTACGTAATAGTATATAACGTTATACGATAGTACGTAATAGTATATAACGTTATACGATAGTACGTAATAGTATATAACGTTATATGTCATTACGTGTTAGTTTATAACGTTATACGTTAGTACGTAATAGTATATAACGTTATACGGCATCAGGTAATACTGTATAACGTTACACGTTAGTACGTATTAGATAATAACGTTATACGTTAGTACTTAATAGGAAAGAACGTTATACGTTATAAGGTAATACTCAATAACGTTATACGTCATTACATAATAGTATATAACGTTATACGTCATTACGTAATAGTATATAACGTTATACGGTAGTACGTAATAGTATATATCGTTATACGATATTACGTAATAGGATATAACGTTATACGTTATTACATAATAGGATATAACGTTATACGTTAGTACGTAATAGTATATAACGTTATACGTCATCAGGTAATACTATATAACGTTATACGTCATTACATAATAGTATATAACGTTATACGTCATTACGTAATAGTATATAACGTTATACGTTATTACGTAATAGTATATAACGTTTTACGTTATTACGTATTAGTATATAACGTTACACGTTATTACGTAATAGTATATAACGTTATACGTCATTACGTAATAGTATATAACGTTATACGTTAGTACGTAATAGTATATAACGTTATACGATAGTACGTAATAGTATATAACGTTATACGATAGTACGTAATAGTATATAACGTTATATGTCATTACGTGTTAGTTTATAACGTTATACGTTAGTACGTAATAGTATATAACGTTATACGGCATCAGGTAATACTATATAACGTTACACGTTAGTACGTATTAGATAATAACGTTATACGTTAGTACTTAATAGGAAAGAACGTTATACGTTATAAGGTAATACTCAATAACGTTATACGTCATTACATAATAGTATATAACGTTCTACGTCATTACGTAATAGTATATAACGTTATGCGGTATTACGTAATAGTATATATCGTTATACGATATTACGTAATAGGATATAACGTTATACGTATAGTACGTAATAGTATATAACGTTATACGTTAGTACGTAATATTATATAACGTTATACGTTAGTACGTAATAGTATATAACGTTATACGTTATTACATAATAGGATATAACGTTATACGTTAGTACGTAATAGTATATAACGTTATACGTCATCAGGTAATACTATATAACGTTATACGTCATTACATAATAGTATATAACGTTATACGTCATTACGTAATAGTATATAACGTTATACGTTATTACGTAATAGTATATAACGTTTTACGTTATTACGTATTAGTATATAACGTTACACGTTATTACGTAATAGTATATAACGTTATACGTCATTACGTAATAGTATATAACGTTATACGTTAGTACGTAATAGTATATAACGTTATACGATAGTACGTAATAGTATATAACGTTACACGTTAGTACGTAATAGTATATAACGTTACACGTTAGTACGTAATAGTGTATAACGATATACGTTATTACGTATTTGTATATAACGTTATACGTCATTACGTATTAGTTTATAACGTTACACGTTAGTACGTAGTAGTATATAACGTTATACGTTAGTACGTAATAGGATATGACGTTATACGTCATTACGTAATACTATATAACGTTACACGTTAGTACGTAATAGTATATAACGTTATACGTTAGTACGTAATAGTACATAACGTTATACGTTAGTACGTAATAGTATATAACGTTATACGACATCAGGTAATACTATATAACGTTACACTTTAGTACGTAATAGTATATAACGTTATACGTCATTACATAATAGTATATAACGTTATACGCCTTTGCGTAATAGTGTATAACGTTATACGTTAGTACGTAATAGTATATAACGTTATACGATATTACGTATTAGTATATAACGTTATACGATATTTCGTATTAGTATATAACGTTATACGTTAGTACGTAATAGGATATAACGTTATACGTTAGTACGTAATAGTATATAACGTTATACGTCATCAGGTAATACTATATAACGTTACACGTTAGTGCGTAAGAGTATATAACGTTATACGTTAGTACGTAATAGGATATAACGTTATACGTTAGTACGTAATAGTATATAACGTTATACGTCATCAGGTAATACTATATAACGTTACACGTTAGTACGTAATAGAATATAACGTTATACGTTAGTACGTAATAGGATATAACGTTATACGTTAGTACGTAATAGGATATAACGTTATACGTTATAAGGTAATACTCAATAACGTTATACGTCATTACATAATAGTATAACGTAATACGTCATTACGTAATAGTATATAACTTTATGCGTTATTACGTAATAGTATATAACGTTATACGTTGTTACGTATTAGTATATAACGTTATACGTCATAACGTACTAGTATATAACGTTATACGTTAGTACGTAATAGTATATAGCGTTATACGTTATTACGTAATAATATATAACGTTATACGACATCAGGTAATACTATATAACGTTACACGTTAGTACGTAATAGAATATAACGTTATACGTTAGTACGTAATAGGATATAACGTTATACGTTATAAGGTAATACTCAATAACGTTATACGACATTACATAATAGTATAACGTTATACGTCATTACGTAATAGTATATAACGTTATACGATATTACGTATTAGTATATAACGGTACACGTTATTACGTAATAGTATATATCGTTATACGTCATTACGTATTAGTATATAACGTTATACGTCATCAGGTAATACTATATAACGTTACACGTTAGCACGTAATAGTATATAACGTTATACGTCATTACATAATAGTATATAACGTTATACGTCTTTACGTAATAGTGTATAACGTTATACGTTAGTACGTAATAGTATATAACGTTATACGATATTACGTATTAGTGTATAACGTTATACGATATTACGTATTAGTATATAACGTTATACGTTAGTACGTAATAGTATATAAAGTTATACGTTAGTACGTAATAGTATATAACGTTATACGTTAACACGTAATAGGATATAACGTTATACGTTAGCACGTAATAGTATATAACGTTATACGTTAGTACGTATTAGTTTATAACGTTATACGTTAGCACGTAATGGTATATAACGTTATACGTCATCAGGTAATACAATATTACGTTACACGTTACTACGTAATAGTATATAACGTTATACGTCATCAGGTAATACTATACAACGTTACACGTTAGTACGTAATAGTATATAACGTTATACGTCATCAGGTAATACTATATAACGTTACACGTCAGTACGTAATAGAATATAACGTTATACGTTAGTACGTAATAGGATATAACGTTATACGTTATAAGGTAATACTCAATAACGTTATACGTCATTACATAACAGTATAACGTTATACGTCATTACGTAATAGTATATAACGTTATACGTCATTACGTATTTGTATATAACGTTATACGTTGTTACGTATTAGTATATAACGTTATACGTCATTACGTACTAGTATATAACGTTATACGTTAGTACGTAATAGTATATAACGTTATACCTTAGTGCGTAACAGTATATATCGTTATACGTTAGTACGTAATAGCATATAACGTTATACGTTATTACGTAATAGGATATAACGTTATACGTTAGTACGTAATAGTATATAACGTTATACGTTAGTACGTAATAGTATATAACGTTATACGTCATCAGGTAATACTATATAACGTTACACGTTAGTACGTAATAGAATATAACGTTATACGTTAGTACGTAATAGGATATATCGTTATACGTTATAAGGTAATACTCAATAACGTTATACGTCATTACATAATAGTATAACGTTATACGTCATTACGTAATAGTATATAACTTTATGCGTTATTACGTAATAGTATATAACGTTATACGTTGTTACGTATTAGTATATAACGTTATACGTCATTACGTACTAGTATATAACGTTATACGTAATTACGTAATAGTATATAGCGTTATACGTTATTACGTATTTGTATATAACGTTATACGTTGTTACGTATTAGTATATAACGTTATACGTCATTACGTACTAGTATATAACGTTATACGTTAGTACGTAATAGTATATAACGTTATACGTTAGTACGTAATAGTATATAACGTTATACGTCATCAGGTAATACTATATAACGTTACACGTTAGTACGTAATAGAATATAACGTTATACGTTAGTACGTAATAGGATATAACGTTATACGTTATAAGGTAATACTCAATAACGTTATACGTCTTTACATAATAGTATAACGTTATACGTCATCAGGTAATACTATATAACGTTACACGTTAGTACGTAATAGTATATAACGTTATACGTCATTACATAATAGTATATAACGTTATACGCCTTTGCGTAATAGTGTATAACGTTATACGTTAGTACGTAATAGTATATAACGTTATACGATATTACGTATTAGTATATAACGTTATACGATATTTCGTATTAGTATATAACGTTATACGTTAGTACGTAATAGGATATAACGTTATACGTTAGTACGTAATAGTATATAACGTTATACGTCATCAGGTAATACTATATAACGTTACACGTTAGTACGTAATAGAATATAACGTTATACGTTAGTACGTAATAGGATATAACGTTATACGTTAGTACGTAATAGGATATAACGTTATACGTTATAAGGTAATACTCAATAACGTTATACGTCATTACATAATAGTATAACGTAATACGTCATTACGTAATAGTATATAACTTCATGCGTTATTACGTAATAGTATATAACGTTATACGTTATTACGTAATAATATATAACGTTATATGACATCAGGTAATACTATATAACGTTACACGTTAGTACGTAATAGAATATAACGTTATACGTTAGTACGTAATAGGATATAACGTTATACGTTATAAGGTAATACTCAATAACGTTATACGACATTACATAATAGTATAACGTTATACGTCATTACGTAATAGTATATAACGTTATACGATATTACGTATTAGTATATAACGGTACACGTTATTACGTAATAGTATATATCGTTATACGTCATTACGTATTAGTATATAACGTTATACGTCATCAGGTAATACTATATAACGTTACACGTTAGTACGTAATAGTATATAACGTTATACGACATCAGGTAATACTATATAACGTTACACGTTAGTACGTAATAGTATATAACGTTACACGTTAGTACGTAATAGTGTATAACGTTATACGTTAGTTCGTAATAGGTTATAACGTTATGCGTTATAAGGTAATACTCAATAACGTTATACGTCATTACATAATAGTATATAACGTTATACGTCATTACGTAATAGTATATAACGTTATACGTTAGTACGTAATAGTATATAACGTTATACGTTATTACGTATTAGTATATAACGATATACGTCTTTACGTAATAGTGTATAACGTTATACGTTAGTACGTAATAGTATATAACGTTATACGATATTACGTATTAGTATATAACGTTATACGATATTACGTATTATTTTATAACGTTATACGTTAGTACGTAATAGTATATAACGTTATACGTCATTACGTATTAGTTTATACCGTTATACGTTAGTACGTAATAGTATATAACGTTATACGGCATCAGGTAATACTATATAACGTTACACGTTAGTACGTATTAGATAATAACGTTATACGTTAGTACGTAATAGGAAATAACGTTATACGTCTTTACGTAATAGTGTATAACGTTATACGTTAGTACGTAATAGTATATAACGTTATACGATATTACGTATTAGTATATAACGTTATACGATATTGCGTATTAGTTTATAACGTTATACGTTAGTACGTAATTGTATATAACGTTATACGTCATCAGGTAATACTATATAACGTTACACGATAGCACGTAATAGTATATAACGTTAGACGTTAGCACGTAATAGTATATAACGTTATATGTTAGTACGTATTAGTTTATAACGTTATACGTTAGTACGTAATATTATATAACGTTATACGTCATTACGTATTAGTATATAACGTTATAAGTTAGTACGTAATAGTATATAACGTTATACGGCATCAGGTAATACTATATAGCGTTAGACGTTAGTACGTAACAGTATATAACGTTATACCTTAGTACGTAACAGTATATAACGTTATATGTTAGTACGTATTAGTTTATAACGTTATACGTTAGTACGTAATAGCATATAACGTTATACGTTATTACGTAATAGGATATAACGTTATACGTTAGTACGTAATAGTATATAACGTTATACGTTAGTACGTAATAGTATATAACGTTATACGTCATCAGGTAATACTATATAACGTTACACGTTAGTACGTAATAGAATATAACGTAATACGTTAGTACGCAATAGGATATATCGTTATACGTTATAAGGTAATACTCAATAACGTTATACGTCATTACATAATAGTATAACGTTATACGTCATTACGTAATAGTATATAACTTTATGCGTTATTACGTAATAGTATATAACGTTATACGTTGTTACGTATTAGTATATAACGTTATACGTCATTACGTACTAGTATATAACGTTATACGTAATTACGTAATAGTATATAGCGTTATACGTTATTACGTAATAATATATAACGTTATACGACATCAGGTAATACTATATAACGTTACACGTTAGTACGTAATAGTGTATAACGATATACGTTATTACGTATTTGTATATAACGTTATACGTTGTTACGTATTAGTATATAACGTTATACGTCATTACGTACTAGTATATAACGTTATACGTTAGTACGTAATAGTATATAGCGTTATACGTTATTACGTAATAATATATAACGTTATACGACATCAGGTAATACTATATAACGTTACACGTTAGTACGTAATAGAATATATCGTTATACGTTAGTACGTAATAGGATATAACGTTATACGTTATAAGGTAATACTCAATAACGTTATACGACATTACATAATAGTATAACGTTATACGTCATTACGTAATAGTATATAACGTTATACGATATTACGTATTAGTATATAACGGTACACGTTATTACGTAATAGTATATATCGTTATACGTCATTACGTATTAGTATATAACGTTATACGTCATCAGGTAATACTATATAACGTTACACGTTAGTACGTAATAGTATATAACGTTATACGTCATTACATAATAGTATATAACGTTATACGTCTTTACGTAATAGTGTATAACGTTATACGTTAGTACGTAATAGTATATAACGTTATACGATATTACGTATTAGTGTATAACGTTATACGATATTACGTATTAGTATATAACGTTATACGTTAGTACGTAATAGTATATAAAGTTATACGTTAGTACGTAATAGTATATAACGTTATACGTTAACACGTAATAGGATATAACGTTATACGTTAGCACGTAATAGTATATAACGTTATACGTTAGTACGTATTAGTTTATAACGTTATACGATAGCACGTAATAGTATATAACGTTATACGTCATCAGATAATACAATATTACGTTACACGTTACTACGTAATAGTATATAACGTTATACGTCATCAGGTAATACTATACAACGTTACACGTTAGTGGGTAATAGTATATAACGTTATACGTCATCAGGTAATACTATATAACGTTACACGTCAGTACGTAATAGAATATAACGTTATACGTTAGTACGTAATAGGATATAACGTTATACGTTATAAGGTAATACTCAATAACGTTATACGTCATTACATAACAGTATAACGTTATACGTCATTACGTAATAGTATATAACGTTATACGTCATTACGTATTTGTATATAACGTTATACGTTGTTACGTATTAGTATATAACGTTATACGTCATTACGTACTAGTATATAACGTTATACGTTAGTACGTAATAGTATATAACGTTATACCTTAGTGCGTAACAGTATATATCGTTATACGTTAGTACGTGATAGCATATAACGTTATACGTTATTACGTAATATGATATAACGTTATACGTTAGTACGTAATAGTATATAACGTTATACGTGAGTACGTAATAGTATATAACGTTATACGTCATCAGGTAATACTATATAACGTTACACGTTAGTACGTAATAGTGTATAACGATATACGTTATTACGTATTTGTATATAACGTTATACGTTGTTACGTATTAGTATATAACGTTATACGTCATTACGTACTAGTATATAACGTTATACGTTAGTACGTAATAGTATATAACGTTATACGTTAGTACGTAATAGTATATAACGTTATACGTCATCAGGTAATACTATATAACGTTACACGTTAGTACGTAATAGAATATAACGTTATACGTTAGTACGTAATAGGATATAACGTTATACGTTATAAGGTAATACTCAATAACGTTATACGTCATTACATAATAGTATAACGTTATACGTCATCAGGTAATACTATATAACGTTACACGTTAGTACGTAATAGTATATAACGTTATACGTCATTACATAATAGTATATAACGTTATACGCCTTTGCGTAATAGTGTATAACGTTATACGTTAGTAGGTAATAGTATATAACGTTATACGATATTACGTATTAGTATATAACGTTATACGATATTTCGTATTAGTATATAACGTTATACGTTAGTACGTAATAGGATATAACGTTATACGTTAGTACGTAATAGTATATAACGTTATACGTCATCAGGTAATACTATATAACGTTACACGTTAGTACGTAATAGAATATAACGTTATACGTTAGTACGTAATAGGATATAACGTTATACGTTATAAGGTACTACTCAATAACGTTATACGTCATTACATAATAGTATAACGTTATACGTCATTACGTAATAGTATATAACTTTATGCGTTATTACGTAATAGTATATAACGGTACACGTTATTACGTAATAGTATATATCGTTATACGTCATTACGTATTAGTATATAACGTTATACGTCATCAGGTAATACTATAATACGTTACACGTTAGTACGTAATAGTATATAACGTTATACGTCATTACATAATAGTATATAACGTTATACGTCTTTATGTAATAGTGTATAACGTTATACGTTAGTACGTAATAGTATATAACGTTATACGATATTACGTATTAGTGTATAACGTTATACGATATTACGTATTAGTATATAACGTTATACGTTAGTACGTAATAGTATAAAACGTTATTCGTTAGTACGTATTAGTTTATAACGTTGTACGTTAGTACGTAATAGTATATAACGTTATACGTCATCAGGTAATACTATATAACGTTACACGTTAGTACGTAAGAGTATATAACGTTATACGTTAGTACGTAATAGTACATAACGTTATGCGTTAGTACGTAATAGTATATAACGTTATACGACATCAGGTAATACTATATAACGTTACACGTTAGTACGTAATAGTGTATAACGATATACGTTATTACGTATTAGTATATAACGTTATACGTTGTTACGTATTAGTATATAACGTTATACGTCATTACGTACTAGTATATAACGTTATACGTTAGTACGTAATAGGATATAACGTTATACGTTAGTACGTAATAGTATATAACGTTATACGTCATCAGGTAATACTATATAACGTTACACGTTAGTACGTAATAGAATATAACGTTATACGTTAGTACGTAATAGGATATAACGTTATACGTTATAAGGTACTACTCAATAACGTTATACGTCATTACATAATAGTATAACGTTATACGTCATTACGTAATAGTATATAACTTTATGCGTTATTACGTAATAGTATATAACGGTACACGTTATTACGTAATAGTATATATCGTTATACGTCATTACGTATTAGTATATAACGTTATACGTCATCAGGTAATACTATAATACGTTACACGTTAGTACGTAATAGTATATAACGTTATACGTCATTACATAATAGTATATAACGTTATACGTCTTTATGTAATAGTGTATAACGTTATACGTCAGTACGTAATAGTATATAACGTTATACGATATTACGTATTAGTGTATAACGTTATACGATATTACGTATTAGTATATAACGTTATACGTTAGTACGTAATAGTATAAAACGTTATTCGTTAGTACGTATTAGTTTATAACGTTGTACGTTAGTACGTAATAGTATATACCGTTATACGTCATCAGGTAATACTATATAACGTTACACGTTAGTACGTAAGAGTATATAACGTTATACGTTAGTACGTAATAGTACATAACGTTATGCGTTAGTACGTAATAGTATATAACGTTATACGACATCAGGTAATACTATATAACGTTACACGTTAGTACGTAATAGTGTATAACGATATACGTTATTACGTATTAGTATATAACGTTATACGTTGTTACGTATTAGTATATAACGTTATACGTCATTACGTACTAGTATATAACGTTATACGTTAGTACATAATAGTATATAACGTTACACGTTAGCACGTAATAGTATATAACGTTATACGTTAGCACGTAATTGTATATAACGCTATACGTTAGTACGTATTAGTTTATAACCTTATATGTTAGTACGTAATAGTATATAAAGTTATACGTTAGTACGTAATAGTATATAACGTTATACGTTAACACGTAATAGGATATAACGTTATACGTTAGCACGTAATAGTATATAACGTTATACGTTAGTACGTATTAGTTTATAACGTTATACGATAGCACGTAATAGTATATAACGTTATACGTCATCAGGTAATACAATATTACGTTACACGTTACTACGTAATAGTATATAACGTTATACGTCATCAGGTAATACTATACAACGTTACACGTTAGTGGGTAATAGTATATAACGTTATACGTCATCAGGTAATACTATATAACGTTACACGTCAGTACGTAATAGAATATAACGTTATACGTTAGTACGTAATAGGATATAACGTTATACGTTATAAGGTAATACTCAATAACGTTATACGTCATTACATAACAGTATAACGTTATACGTCATTACGTAATAGTATATAACGTTATACGTCATTACGTATTTGTATATAACGTTATACGTTGTTACGTATTAGTATATAACGTTATACGTCATTACGTACTAATATATAACGTTATACGTTAGTACGTAATAGTATATAACGTTATACCTTAGTGCGTAACAGTATATATCGTTATACGTTAGTACGTAATAGCATATAACGTTATACGTTATTAGGTAATATGATATAACGTTATACGTTAGTACGTAATAGTATATAACGTTATACGTTAGTACGTAATAGTATATAACGTTATACGTCATCAGGTAATACTATATAACGTTACACGTTAGTACGTAATAGTGTATAACGATATACGTTATTACGTGTTTGTATATAACGTTATACGTTGTTACGTATTAGTATATAACGTTATACGTCATTACGTACTAGTATATAACGTTATACGTTAGTACGTAATAGTATATAACGTTATACGTTAGTACGTAATAGTATATAACGTTATACGTCATCAGGTAATACTATATAACGTTACACGTTAGTACGTAATAGAATATAACGTTATACGTTAGTACGTAATAGGATATAACGTTATACGTTATAAGGTAATACTCAATAACGTTATACGTCATTATATAATAGTATAACGTTAAACGTCATCAGGTAATACTATATAACGTTACACGTTAGTACGTAATAGTATATAACGTTATACGTCATTACATAATAGTATATAACGTTATACGCCTTTGCGTAATAGTGTATAACGTTATACGTTAGTACGTAATAGTATATAACGTTATACGATATTACGTATTAGTATATAACGTTATACGATATTTCGTATTAGTATATAACGTTATACGTTAGTACGTAATAGGATATAACGTTATACGTTAGTACGTAATAGTATATAACGTTATACGTCATCAGGTAATACTATATAACGTTACACGTTAGTACGTAATAGAATATAACGTTATACGTTAGTACGTAATAGGATATAACGTTATACGTTATAAGGTACTACTCAATAACGTTATACGTCATTACATAATAGTATAACGTTATACGTCATTACGTAATAGTATATAACTTTATGCGTTATTACGTAATAGTATATAACGGTACACGTTATTACGTAATAGTATATATCGTTATACATCATTACGTATTAGTATATAACGTTATACGTCATCAGGTAATACTATAATACGTTACACGTTAGTACGTAATAGTATATAACGTTATACGTCATTACATAATAGTATATAACGTTATACGTCTTTATGTAATAGTGTATAACGTTATACGTTAGTACGTAATAGTATATAACGTTATACGATATTACGTATTAGTGTATAACGTTATACGATATTACGTATTAGTATATAACGTTATACGTTAGTACGTAATAGTATAAAACGTTATTCGTTAGTACGTATTAGTTTATAACGTTGTACGTTAGTACGTAATAGTATATAACGTTATACGTCATCAGGTAATACTATATAACGTTACACGTTAGTACGTAAGAGTATATAACGTTATACGTCATCAGGTAATACTATATAACGTTACACGTTAGTACGTAATAGAATATAACGTTATACGTTAGTACGTAATAGGATATAACGTTATACGTTATAAGGTACTACTCAATAACGTTATACGTCATTACATAATAGTATAACGTTATACGTCATTACGTAATAGTATATAACTTTATGCGTTATTACGTAATAGTATATAACGGTACACGTTATTACGTAATAGTATATATCGTTATACGTCATTACGTATTAGTATATAACGTTATAAGTTAGTACGTAATAGTATATAACGTTATACGGCATCAGGTAATACTATATAGCGTTAGACGTTAGTACGTAACAGTATATAACGTTATACCTTAGTACGTAACAGTATATAACGTTATATGTTAGTACGTATTAGTTTATAACGTTATACGTTAGTACGTAATAGCATATAACGTTATACGTTATTACGTAATAGGATATAACGTTATACGTTAGTACGTAATAGTATATAACGTTATACGTTAGTACGTAATAGTATATAACGTTATACGTCATCAGGTAATACTATATAACGTTACACGTTAGTACGTAATAGAATATAACGTTATACGTTAGTACGCAATAGGATATATCGTTATACGTTATAAGGTAATACTCAATAACGTTATACGTCATTACATAATAGTATAACGTTATACGTCATTACGTAATAGTATATAACTTTATGCGTTATTACGTAATAGTATATAACGTTATACGTTGTTACGTATTAGTATATAACGTTATACGTCATTACGTACTAGTATATAACGTTATACGTAATTACGTAATAGTATATAGCGTTATACGTTATTACGTAATAATATATAACGTTATACGACATCAGGTAATACTATATAACGTTACACGTTAGTACGTAATAGTGTATAACGATATACGTTATTACGTATTTGTATATAACGTTATACGTTGTTACGTATTAGTATATAACGTTATACGTCATTACGTACTAGTATATAACGTTATACGTTAGTACGTAATAGTATATAGCGTTATACGTTATTACGTAATAATATATAACGTTATACGACATCAGGTAATACTATATAACGTTACACGTTAGTACGTAATAGAATATATCGTTATACGTTAGTACGTAATAGGATATAACGTTATACGTTATAAGGTAATACTCAATAACGTTATACGACATTACATAATAGTATAACGTTATACGTCATTACGTAATAGTATATAACGTTATACGATATTACGTATTAGTATATAACGGTACACGTTATTACGTAATAGTATATATCGTTATACGTCATTACGTATTAGTATATAACGTTATACGTCATCAGGTAATACTATATAACGTTACACGTTAGTACGTAATAGTATATAACGTTATACGTCATTACATAATAGTATATAACGTTATACGTCTTTACGTAATAGTGTATAACGTTATACGTTAGTACGTAATAGTATATAACGTTATACGATATTACGTATTAGTGTATAACGTTATACGATATTACGTATTAGTATATAACGTTATACGTTAGTACGTAATAGTATATAAAGTTATACGTTAGTACGTAATAGTATATAACGTTATACGTTAACACGTAATAGGATATAACGTTATACGTTAGCACGTAATAGTATATAACGTTATACGTTAGTACGTATTAGTTTATAACGTTATACGATAGCACGTAATAGTATATAACGTTATACGTCATCAGATAATACAATATTACGTTACACGTTACTACGTAATAGTATATAACGTTATACGTCATCAGGTAATACTATACAACGTTACACGTTAGTGGGTAATAGTATATAACGTTATACGTCATCAGGTAATACTATATAACGTTACACGTCAGTACGTAATAGAATATAACGTTATACGTTAGTACGTAATAGGATATAACGTTATACGTTATAAGGTAATACTCAATAACGTTATACGTCATTACATAACAGTATAACGTTATACGTCATTACGTAATAGTATATAACGTTATACGTCATTACGTATTTGTATATAACGTTATACGTTGTTACGTATTAGTGTATAACGTTATACGTCATTACGTACTAGTATATAACGTTATACGTTAGTACGTAATAGTATATAACGTTATACCTTAGTGCGTAACAGTATATATCGTTATACGTTAGTACGTGATAGCATATAACGTTATACGTTATTACGTAATATGATATAACGTTATACGTTAGTACGTAATAGTATATAACGTTATACGTTAGTACGTAATAGTATATAACGTTATACGTCATCAGGTAATACTATATAACGTTACACGTTAGTACGTAATAGTGTATAACGATATACGTTATTACGTATTTGTATATAACGTTATACGTTGTTACGTATTAGTATATAACGTTATACGTCATTACGTACTAGTATATAACGTTATACGTTAGTACGTAATAGTATATAACGTTATACGTTAGTACGTAATAGTATATAACGTTATACGTCATCAGGTAATACTATATAACGTTACACGTTAGTACGTAATAGAATATAACGTTATACGTTAGTACGTAATAGGATATAACGTTATACGTTATAAGGTAATACTCAATAACGTTATACGTCATTACATAATAGTATAACGTTATACGTCATCAGGTAATACTATATAACGTTACACGTTAGTACGTAATAGTATATAACGTTATACGTCATTACATAATAGTATATAACGTTATACGCCTTTGCGTAATAGTGTATAACGTTATACGTTAGTAGGTAATAGTATATAACGTTATACGATATTACGTATTAGTATATAACGTTATACGATATTTCGTATTAGTATATAACGTTATACGTTAGTACGTAATAGGATATAACGTTATACGTTAGTACGTAATAGTATATAACGTTATACGTCATCAGGTAATACTATATAACGTTACACGTTAGTACGTAATAGAATATAACGTTATACGTTAGTACGTAATAGGATATAACGTTATACGTTATAAGGTACTACTCAATAACGTTATACGTCATTACATAATAGTATAACGTTATACGTCATTACGTAATAGTATATAACTTTATGCGTTATTACGTAATAGTATATAACGGTACACGTTATTACGTAATAGTATATATCGTTATACGTCATTACGTATTAGTATATAACGTTATACGTCATCAGGTAATACTATAATACGTTACACGTTAGTACGTAATAGTATATAACGTTATACGTCATTACATAATAGTATATAACGTTATACGTCTTTATGTAATAGTGTATAACGTTATACGTTAATACGTAATAGTATATAACGTTATACGATATTACGTATTAGTGTATAACGTTATACGATATTACGTATTAGTATATAACGTTATACGTTAGTACGTAATAGTATAAAACGTTATTCGTTAGTACGTATTAGTTTATAACGTTGTACGTTAGTACGTAATAGTATATAACGTTATACGTCATCAGGTAATACTATATAACGTTACACGTTAGTACGTAAGAGTATATAACGTTATACGTTAGTACGTAATAGTACATAACGTTATGCGTTAGTACGTAATAGTATATAACGTTATACGACATCAGGTAATACTATATAACGTTACACGTTAGTACGTAATAGTGTATAACGATATACGTTATTACGTATTAGTATATAACGTTATACGTTGTTACGTATTAGTATATAACGTTATACGTCATTACGTACTAGTATATAACGTTATACGTTAGTACGTAATAGGATATAACGTTATACGTTAGTACGTAATAGTATATAACGTTATACGTCATCAGGTAATACTATATAACGTTACACGTTAGTACGTAATAGAATATAACGTTATACGTTAGTACGTAATAGGATATAACGTTATACGTTATAAGGTACTACTCAATAACGTTATACGTCATTACATAATAGTATAACGTTATACGTCATTACGTAATAGTATATAACTTTATGCGTTATTACGTAATAGTATATAACGGTACACGTTATTACGTAATAGTATATATCGTTATACGTCATTACGTATTAGTATATAACGTTATACGTCATCAGGTAATACTATAATACGTTACACGTTAGTACGTAATAGTATATAACGTTATACGTCATTACATAATAGTATATAACGTTATACGTCTTTATGTAATAGTGTATAACGTTATACGTTAGTACGTAATAGTATATAACGTTATACGATATTACGTATTAGTGTATAACGTTATACGATATTACGTATTAGTATATAACGTTATACGTTAGTACGTAATAGTATAAAACGTTATTCGTTAGTACGTATTAGTTTATAACGTTGTACGTTAGTACGTAATAGTATATACCGTTATACGTCATCAGGTAATACTATATAACGTTACACGTTAGTACGTAAGAGTATATAACGTTATACGTTAGTACGTAATAGTACATAACGTTATGCGTTAGTACGTAATAGTATATAACGTTATACGACATCAGGTAATACTATATAACGTTACACGTTAGTACGTAATAGTGTATAACGATATACGTTATTACGTATTAGTATATAACGTTATACGTTGTTACGTATTAGTATATAACGTTATACGTCATTACGTACTAGTATATAACGTTATACGTTAGTACATAATAGTATATAACGTTACACGTTAGCACGTAATAGTATATAACGTTATACGTTAGCACGTAATTGTATATAACGCTATACGTTAGTACGTATTAGTTTATAACCTTATATGTTAGTACGTAATAGTATATAAAGTTATACGTTAGTACGTAATAGTATATAACGTTATACGTTAACACGTAATAGGATATAACGTTATACGTTAGCACGTAATAGTATATAACGTTATACGTTAGTACGTATTAGTTTATAACGTTATACGATAGCACGTAATAGTATATAACGTTATACGTCATCAGGTAATACAATATTACGTTACACGTTACTACGTAATAGTATATAACGTTATACGTCATCAGGTAATACTATACAACGTTACACGTTAGTGGGTAATAGTATATAACGTTATACGTCATCAGGTAATACTATATAACGTTACACGTCAGTACGTAATAGAATATAACGTTATACGTTAGTACGTAATAGGATATAACGTTATACGTTATAAGGTAATACTCAATAACGTTATACGTCATTACATAACAGTATAACGTTATACGTCATTACGTAATAGTATATAACGTTATACGTCATTACGTATTTGTATATAACGTTATACGTTGTTACGTATTAGTATATAACGTTATACGTCATTACGTACTAATATATAACGTTATACGTTAGTACGTAATAGTATATAACGTTATACCTTAGTGCGTAACAGTATATATCGTTATACGTTAGTACGTAATAGCATATAACGTTATACGTTATTAGGTAATATGATATAACGTTATACGTTAGTACGTAATAGTATATAACGTTATACGTTAGTACGTAATAGTATATAACGTTATACGTCATCAGGTAATACTATATAACGTTACACGTTAGTACGTAATAGTGTATAACGATATACGTTATTACGTGTTTGTATATAACGTTATACGTTGTTACGTATTAGTATATAACGTTATACGTCATTACGTACTAGTATATAACGTTATACGTTAGTACGTAATAGTATATAACGTTATACGTTAGTACGTAATAGTATATAACGTTATACGTCATCAGGTAATACTATATAACGTTACACGTTAGTACGTAAGAGTATATAACGTTATACGTCATCAGGTAATACTATATAACGTTACACGTTAGTACGTAATAGAATATAACGTTATACGTCATTACATAATAGTATATAACGTTATACGTCTTTATGTAATAGTGTATAACGTTATACGTTAGTACGTAATAGTATATAACGTTATACGTCATTACATAATAGTATATAACGTTATACGTCTTTATGTAATAGTGTATTACGTTATACGTTAGTACGTAATAGTATATAACGTTATACGATATTACGTATTAGTGTATAACGTTATACGATATTACGTATTAGTATATAACGTTATACGTTAGTACGTAATAGTATAAAACGTTATTCGTTAGTACGTATTAGTTTATAACGTTGTACGTTAGTACGTAATAGTATATAACGTTATACGTCATCAGGTAATACTATATAACGTTACACGTTAGTACGTAAGAGTATATAACGTTATACGTCATCAGGTAATACTATATAACGTTACACGTTAGTACGTAATAGAATATAACGTTATACGTTAGTACGTAATAGGATATAACGTTATACGTTATAAGGTACTACTCAATAACGTTATACGTCATTACATAATAGTATAACGTTATACGTCATTACGTAATAGTATATAACTTTATGCGTTATTACGTAATAGTATATAACGGTACACGTTATTACCTAATAGTATATATCGTTATACGTCATTACGTATTAGTATATAACGTTATACGTCATCAGGTAATACTATAATACGTTACACGTTAGTACGTAATTGTATATAACGTTATACGTCATTACATAATAGTATATAACGTTATACGTCTTTATGTAATAGTGTATAACGTTATACGTTAGTACGTAATAGTATATAACGTTATACGATATTACGTATTAGTGTATAACGTTATACGATATTACGTATTAGTATATAACGTTATACGTTAGTACGTAATAGTAGAAAACGTTATTCGTTAGGACGTATTAGTTTATAACGTTGTACGTTAGTACGTAAT